>NC_056744.1:1389421796-1389491796 GCF_019279795.1 Protopterus annectens | reverse complement strand
TGTGGATTACAAATAAGTGGATCCATATGAGCTCCAACTTGGGCCCCATCATACCAGCAGCAAGACTGTAAGTAGTCACTGGCCAGTGAACAAGGTATAACAGAGTGATTCATAGTTGGTCTGTTTAGAATTGATCAAGGGGGTAGAGGGTGTTTGTACTGCTGAATGACACTGCATTCTCTCATATTTGTATTGTGGCACTATAAATCTTTATTGTTCAATGACATTGCATTTTGCCATGTTAGTACTGCTGCCTTAAAGAATCTTTGCTGCTCAATGACATTGCATTTTCTCATATTTGTATTGTTGTTATGTGACTCTTTTTATTGCTTAATGACATTGCATTTTTATCCCATGTTTGTATTACTCATTGATATTGCTTTCTTTGTGCATGTTTGAATGCCAAGACCTTCTTCTGTTGAGTTCTGGGGAAGAGGGTGAATGTATGTTTTCATTGCATGCATATTCTCACCTTGCCTTATTGCTAACTGGTGCACTGTTGAAATCATTTGTTTATGGTTGTGCTATTGCCTTTTTAAAGTAGCTGTGTCACCTAGAATAAAATCTGTCCCTCTTGCCACCTTGGTGTGTTGGGCCTAATAGGGGTGTCACCATAGTCAGGTAGGAAGGAACCCATATCTCTTCAGCTACACCTCAGGGTGCGCTACATATATATATATATGCAAAATGCACAGATCCTTGTGTTGAGGCACAGTAGTTTTTCAGCCTTAAGGGTAGGATGTCTCCTCCCTCCCATAAGGAAAAACAGGAGACTGCAGGGAAAACTGATACTTGCGAGCAACAGAGCTGCTGACTGAGAATCCTAAAAAATCAGGAAAAAAGAACCAAGCACCATAGACAATCTCAGTTGAGACTTCAGAGTAATCAAGCAATTATAACTTGTTCAGAAATCAAAACTTCTTTATTGAAAAACAAGTAGATAAATGCTTTCGCCCTTAAACGAGCTTCATCATTTCTAAATCCATTTCACATGGCATATAGTGTTCTTCTGCTTTAATACAGATATCATTGTTAATTAACTCGAGCTGGGGTCATAAATGTATTTTCGTAGGCTGTTCATCCAAGCTACAAATAGGAAAAGACTCATCTTTCATACCTGTTCTGCATATCTACTCCTATTGGTAGCTAGTACGTTATAGCTTATGTGCTGTATTTCTATCCTATGTGCCGTTAAAATACACACAGAACAAACCTCCAGTCAAAACTACTCAACCCATTCTTGATCTAAACAATGACAAACATCCATGATGACAAATCTGGAGAATGCTGACTCAGTGAACACCTGGCAATGACAACTGTGTACTAAATTTTGAGTCTGTGGAAAACTGTACTATTGTAAGTTTCACACATGTCAAAAAGTAGTAGACAAAAGGCATGTGAGTCATTTACTAGGTTCTGAATAAGCCTTCACATTGTGTAATTTCCCTAGAATGTATTACTGTTCAAAATAACTTAAAACATCTGCACACTGAGATGGAAATTATTCCTACGGCAAAATAAATTAATCTACAATTTCATTCAGGGGAACAAAATCCTTTATTGGATTTCCCCCAGCTAAACGAGCACACACACACACACACACACACACACACACACACACACACACACACACACACACACACACACACACACACAATTGGTCTAGCTTGCATACCTGATTACCTGCAGATGTTCTGACACAGCATATAGTTATGGCAGGTCCCTAAACTTGTCTCCTTCCTAGCTTACTACATTAGCCATCCTACAGCACCAGCCCAAAATGTGTACTAAACATAAGGCTTCCTCTGAAGGATGGACATTCTGTGCAAAAACTACAGCCATATCCTAATTAAGCATTCTTGCTCATGTGACCACTTGTTAGAAGCTTAAAGCTCACTGTCAGAGTCACGTGTTCATATCTTAATGCATATTTTTGTGGCCACTTGTCAGGTACCTGTTATTGTTTTAATGGCCACTGTTGGCATAAATACTGCCACCTCCCAAAACGTGTTGAGGGTTTCCACCTCAAACTCACCCAAGAGTGGAACTGTGAATAGCAGCACAAACTGTAGATGGTGCTGTAGGGGTAAGAGTTGTATAGATCAAGTGATTTGAGCATCAAGTGTAGTGTGCAGTATCCTCAAGACAGGAGAACACTGATCAAAGACTGAGCACTGTGTTTTGGCTGGCCACTCGATCTTGTAAAAACAGCGACACAGGAATTCTGGACAGCTAGGAAAGGGATCATACATGTACCCAAGGGTCCAGAATAAGCCCAGAGTTATGTGTTGCTGACTTTCAAAGGAAATCATATACAGTCATACCAGATATGTTGTCAGTTACAATATTGCATTCAGATTTTTTTTTCTTTGGTATCCTGAGAAAATTGGTTGTCCAGCATTCCAATAGTTTCCTGATAAAAATTGTATGAGTTCCTCTTTGTGAGAGTCCTTTGTGGGTTAACAGTTGGGTTTGTCCTGTCTTGCAGTTTTTCTTCCATTCCTGTACTCAGGGTTACATGCATTTCCATCTGGCTGAAGTGTCATCGTGCTGGGCTAGTTGAAAATGATTAAACCTCAGTCTGGAAACAAAGAACTACAATAAGCATATATAAGGATATACAAATACAAATAAATCTTTAAAACTGAAGCGCTGAAGGAAACCTTACTCCAGGTGTTGCAGTCCAGGCAGTAATATGAAGGTGTGAGTCATCAAAAAAGTGTGTGTGGCACAGATGTCCACAGTGATTGATGACATTTTTGAAGAAGCATTGGAAACAGTCACATCTTTGACAGAGTGTTTTTTGTCTACAAGATTTTTCAAATTGGATATTATTGTCTGATAGCAAAACATTGTACAATTCCTAGTCATATTGGAATAAATTCACTAAGCAGCTGCAAGTTCATCCCTTCCTGGAGCAAAGGACATAGAGTTGTTTCATTTCCTGAATTTGGGCACTTTCTTCACTTAGAATCTGCATGATGTTAAGGGACCATTCCCTTCGTTTGTTTCTCTTGGGTTCTTGTTGAAATTCCAAGAAGTGAAATTCTAAACCTTGGAACAATGAAACTGAAAGTGTGAGTGTAGTGAATATGTATACAGTCTAGAACTGATACTTTGGAATTTCCCCTTATTCTGAAGTACACTGATCTTTGAGTTGGTATGTATAAGTTGCAGGGGTATGTGAGTGCACCATTCCCCGTTTGTCAGTGGGCGTAGGGGAGGGTGAATACTTTACCCCACCCCTCATAAAACTGTTTTAATGCCATTTCAGTGAGATTTGACATTTATATATTTACTTGGCAATTACGTATTTTTTTTTATATTTGAAACACTCAACACTTATGTCATACATTTCCAATCTGGAGTTGATATTCTTCATTAAATCCCTTTTGTAGCATTCCTCACTTATAGAACCCCCTAGGACACACTCTACCAAGCATACCATATACCTGGTTAATCTACAAAAGGTTACGCACCTTCCTCATGCACTGTACATCTGACATGCAGTTCATACATGGGACTACATGCATAAAGTATGTATGAACTAAAAAATCCTCATAATGTTCTTGCCATCAGTCCATGAATGATGACTTTTTCAGTGTCCTAGTCTGTCTACCATGTACTCATTTCCCACTTCAGTTGTTTGTAGCAGGTAAGTACACCATATGGTACCCTTCTTCATTCTATTACTTTTCCATGATAAATGTTACCTTTCATGTCAGGAAAATATGACAAATGTGATTGCATTTGACAGATAACATATGAAGACAAGCACATGCAGTGTCTTATTTTGCTTGTGTCCTGAATACAGCTATAAGTTTGTCAACCTTTTGTACCCACGGCCATACGCAGTTGCCTTAATTCTTCTCCACCACATACTAGTTTCCTAAAGACTTCTAAAAAGAGCAGGAAAAAAAACAAGGCACATTTATCTGCCTGCTACTCCATCTACTTCCCTTAGAGACCCTAATGAAGAGTAGTATAATGTTTTTCAGGGATTATTCAAAGCTCTCATGGGTTTTTAGTCTTCACAGTTTTCCTCCAACCCCTCTTCTACGTCATGACAAAGAAAAGGAAGTCCTTCTCAAAGGAAGACATTCTTCTGACTCAGTGTCTGTGGGTCTTGATTATACATCACAGTTACATTGGCCTCAGAACCTTGAGTCAGAACCCTGATGACATCCTGCCTTCTTATTCCCCATGAGGAGCTGTAACATTTAAAATATGAGGGCAAACATATATCAGAATCACCAAAAAGGAAATATGGTCTCTTATGCATCAAGGGTGCCTAAAACTGCTGCTATCCTATCAGTGTTAGAAGCCTCTTAACCACCAGCACAAAAAAAGCCAGGCAAATTTTAGAAAGTGCCAGAAACTCATAAGTTTATATACAAAAACCCATTATGAAATACATCAGTTGTCTCTTTAGAATCTGACAAGGCATCTAAACTGTTACACTTTACCAGAATTCTACCTAATAATAATGAGGTATGGTAAAAAAAAAAAAAGTCTGCACGTGTGCCATCTTGTCCTTTAGAGCCAACAAGTATAGAACACATATGGCCAGATTTTTACATTCCACTTTAAATTAAATGGCCAAAGTAGTTTCTAATATACCAGATTCTGATATCAAGACCTCCTTACAACATTTGATCAACTCTGCATCTCAATTGGAAAAGCTTTCTATTAAATATAGGTATTATGTAGCTGATGCTTCTTCTAGAGAAGCTACTAGTGTGATGAAGTCCTTAGAAGGTATGCTTGGCTGAGGCAATTTTTTTTTCCAGATCATGTGAAAGCCAAACATCTGGATGGTCCATTAGACAAAGACAATTTTTTTGGCAATTTTTCTGCTGAGATGTTCAAGAAATTAGACGAAAGGAGTAAGATTATTCAAGGAATTAAGGAGGTGTTTATTTCCCTTATTCCTACATTTCAGAGAAATTATTCCACTAAATTAGGACATTTTTTCATAAGTGTGGAAAAAAACATTTTGAAAAGAAATGATGGGACAAATCAAAATCTGACTTTAAGGGACCCATATGATCATTTTATGATAAAAAATACAAACTTTTGACTACAGATCTGAAGTAGTTTACTTTATTTGGTCTTCAACCTGTGGGTTTCGGATCCACATCGGATCTGACACAGCCACATTTTCCAGCTATTGATCTGAGGTCCAAGCTCCTCCCCTTACCCATAATACCCCCTGTCTCCCTTCTCTCCCCCGATCTCGTTTGCCGCCAGCATAGCAACAAGTGTGGTCTGATCTTCAAGTTTATTGGGGTGTGTAAGTGAAGTTTTTTGCCAACTTTTCAGATGTCTTCTATTTCACGTCTGCATTGGTTAAAAAAAAAAAAAGTTTTTTTCTTCTGTTTGTACTTTTTAATGTGTGTGTGTGTGTGTGTGTGTGTGTGTGTGTGTGTGTGTGTGTGTGTGTGTGTGTGTGTGTGTGTGTGTGTGTGTGTCTGGGCTTGGTGTGGGGATGGCAGAATGCACAAAAGCAGGCCATAAGCTCTCTCCAGTGCATGGCCACACTCTGTGTGTGGTATGCCTGGATGCAGACCACCTTAAGTCCCCCTGTTCTATTTGTGTTGGGTTCAACCCCAGAGCACTTAAGGACAGGTGGGACAAACTTATCCTTAAAGACGCTTCCCTCCTCAGGGACGGCAGTCCTTTCTTCCCTCGCTGGGGGAGTAGCGGCTGTTGCATCTTCCTCATCTTCCCTGGTGTCTGGGACTCAACCTCCTACCACTCCTGGGGAAGGGGATAAGACTATAAAAGACAGGCTTCACAAGCTGTCCCCCGATTGCTCGTCGCAGGCAGGTCTGCCACCCAAAGTGTGGCCTCCAACTAGCCCTGGGTCTCCTCGTCTCTGTTCTCCGAGGTTCTCCCCCAAGCCTGAGGAACCCCGTAGCCGGTCCCCTGCTAGGTCCTCTCCCCACTATCTTTCCCAACCAGTTTTGGTGGAGTCATCCCACTCCATCAGAGCCTTAGCGAGACAGAGATGGATAAGATGATGCAGAGGTTTATCTGCACTCAGATCCAGATGAGGGTTTTGCCCGCGCCATCTCCGTCCGGAGGGGGCTCCTTGCAACCTTTTTTCTGTCCAATAACTCCTTCTCTGATCTGACTGGCGGTTTTGTTTTTGGATCCGAGGACCCTCTGTAGACACCGACACTGGCTGTTGGAGCCATAGCCTCGGGGTCAGATCCGAGGGGGTGCTTTCGGCTCCAAGTGCTTCAGAGTGGAGCATTCCCTTCGGCGTCTCAGCTCCTGAAGTCTTGGCTCTGAGTCCCCTGTCAGGTCAGGGGGGAACGGCCCCCTGGCGGTAGTTCTAGGAGGTTCGTTCCCCCTCAGCCTTCTTTGTGGTGGAGAGGGTTCTCGCAGTGTTGAGATCTCTGACCATCTTGTCCTCGGACTCCTTCCAGGCCCCTACCAACTCTGAGTGTGGTTCCGACCATCTTGACATCTCAGGGACAGCCCGTGGTCATGATCCCTCAGAAAGTTCCCCCGTGGGAACAGCAAGAGTTTTGCGAGTCCTCCCCAGAGAGTCCCACTGAGGAGGTGCCTCAGAAATGGACGTTGAAGAGGAGACTCTCCACCAGATTCCCTCACCGAAGACACAGACTTGGAGGAAGGGGAAGGTTCCCCATGGTCAACCCCCTAGGATGTCTTGTTTGGCGACATCATGGAGCTCCTCTGCCAGAGGGGGTGGTCTTCCCCGAAACCGACCTCGGACGGGTCTGTGTTCCTGGAGGCATTCAGCTTGGGCCCATCTACTTCTTGGGTGTACCCTCCTGCAGATCCTTTAGTAGATCTCATAACATCTAGGGCATGGAAAGAACTGGACACTGTAGAGCCCATCCCCAAGCACCCCGACAAAGTGCTGAGCCCCCCAAGGGTTCCTCTGTAGATGCGATGATGGTGGGAGCTGCCACTAAGAAGGAGCTTGCTAAGGAGAGCTCCACAGTTCATCTTCCTGATTGGGAATCAAGGGCCATGGACCATTTTGGGAAGTGGGTGTATGCTTCAGCAACCTTGTCAGTAAGGGCGCTGAACTACATAGCACATGTCATTCGACTTCAACGAGACCTTGTGAATGAAGTCATGGAGTCGGCCCCAGGGTCCATATCGGCGGAGGACAAGAAGACATTCTTCGCCCGAATGGCCACTCTTAAAGTGGTTGTGAATACTTCAATGGGACTGCTCTATCATTCCACAGAGGGAGCAGTAAGGATGGCCGGAACAGGTGTTGCCATCAGGCATCACGCCTGGCTCTGAATGTGTCAGTTTTCAGAGCCCTTTAAGGCATCTTTTACCAATGTCCCATATGATGGTTCTTCCCTCTTTGGGAAATCCAACAAAGAGACACTAGTCCAGAACGAGAAGGATGGGAAGACATTGTCTGGTGTTGGGATCTGCTTCTCACCCCCTCAAAGATTCTTTTCCTAGAATTAGCGAGGGACAGAGAAGATGTAATTCCAGAAGTCTCAGGTGTTTTCCTGGGATGCTCAGGGCTCACCTTCCCCCAGAGGCAGAGGGGGTTACGATAGATGCCGCCCTAGAGACAGAGGGAGTCCAAGGAATTTTGGGTCCTGAGAACCCTTCTCTGAGAAACACGGGCAGCAGCCCTGAAGGGTTGCCTGACTGATCATCTCTGGAGGCAGTCGGGGGTCATCTGTCACTGCACCCAACAACATAGGAGTCCATTACGACAGATCATTGGGTGTTGCGAATCATATCCAGAGGATATTTCTTTCCATTCAAGAAACTGCCCTAGCTGAACAAGTACCTCCCAGACATTCCACTCATGCAAAGGGAGAAAGCAGCACTAGTAATCGGAAAGCTGCTTAAAAAAAATGAGTCACCCAGACGGACCCCCTAGACCAGTCTAGATCCGGGATTTATTCCAGGTTTTTTTTGGTGCCAAAGAAAACGGGGGACCTCAGACCCATCTTGGATCTGTCCACACTGAACCTGTCAGTAGCCAAGGCGAATTTCTGGGTGGTCACCCTTCAATCCATCCTGCCCTTTCTGCAGGCCAAAGATTGTGTGTGCTTGGTCGACCTCCAAGAATCGTACTATCACATCAAGATAGACAGGCACTCCCAGAGGTTTCTCTGCTTCCGACTGGGCGCCAATCATTATCAGTTCAGATCCCTTCCCTTTGGTCTCACTACAGCCCCCAGGGTGTTCACCAAGGTGATGGCAGTTGTAGCGGCTCACCTGAGGCTTCAGGGTATTCAGGTCTTCCCTTACCTGGACGATTGGCTCTTTGCTGCCCCTTCAAAGCATCTACTCTGCCAAGCCAGGGATTACTTCCTTCTGCTAGCAAACAAATTGGGCATCACCATCAATCTGAACAAGTTTTCATTGGCCCTGGACCAGATTATAGACTTTATTGGGGCTCGGTTGAACACTATTCAAATGAGAGTTTTCCTCATTTCAGACAGAATACGCAATCTAAGAGTTCATGTGTTGCACATTCTTCATACCCAACTCCCGACAGCCGAAGCAGTCCTAAGGCCGTTGGGTTCTATGGCGGCCACCATCAATCTTCTGACGATGGCTCCTCTTCATATGAGAGCTCTTCAGTGGATGCTTGTGGTCCAGTGATCCCTGTTAGATCTTCCTCTGCCCTTTTCTGTGCAGATCTCAAGGGTATGCTGGGACTCCCTTTGGTAGCGGATTCAGTCCCCGGACCTCCTCAGGGAACGCTCCTTTCATCCTGCCCTTCCCAAAACCTAGGTGACCACGGACACCTCCCAGCTAAGGTGTGGGGACACTGCTTGGGAAGCACAGTTCAAGGCACGTGGTCCCCTTCCGAGACTAGCTTGCATGTCAACGTACTAGAGATGAGGGCAGTCCTTCTTGAGTTGCAGGCCCTTCACGCTTATCTTCCTCTAGGGACAATTGCAGTTCAGATAGACAATATGTCAGTGGTTTGGTATATCAACAAACAAGGGGAACCCGAGTGTGGGAATGGGTGATCTCTACCGGTCACTTTCTGGTGGCAACGCACATTCCAGGGCCATCCAACATTCTAGCGGACAGGCTCAGCAGATCTATCCTGATGCTTTATGAGTGGTCTCTGAATCCTTCAGTAGCGGAACAGATATTTCAAAGGTGGGGTCGTCCTTCTGAGATCTCTTCGCATCTCCTTCCAACATGAAATGCAGCGAGTTTTTCACTCTGAATCCCCTGCAGGGGGAAGCCCCCAGAGACGCACTGGTACATGTTTGGCCTCCCGGTCTTCTCTATGCTTATCCTCCGCTTCCTCTTATGTCGAAGTTTCTTCAGAAACCCTAAGGCTGGGGAACACTGTGATCCTCATCGCCCATTCTGGCCTCACCAAGTTTGGTTCCCCTTACTGTGGTCTCATCTGGTAGTTCCTCCATGGACGTTGGATCCAGTTCTGGATCTTCTTTCTCATCCCTCAGGGATTCCTCACCTAGACCAGGACAGCCTGAAGCTCACGGCTTGGCTGTTCCAGTTCCCATGATCATTAGGACTCCCGGATTGTCATCCCCTGTTAAATTGATTTTGGTAGAGGCTCATAAATCTTTCACCAGAAAGGTGTATCGGAGTAAATGGAAACGTTTCTCCATATGGGCCACTCAGCAGGCCTTGGATCCCTTTACTGCACCTCTTTCGGCAGTCTTAGATTTTCTGGCGAGTATATTTCATCAGGGTGCCAGCTCATCTACAGTTAAAGTCTAGCTGCAGCTATTTCTAATTTTCATGTGGGAGTGAACATGTCTTTCTTGGCATCTTCCAAACTTTATAAGACTTTCCTTAAAGGTGCCTTCCTTCTTAGACCTCCTTTTCATAAATCTGATCAACTGTTCGTGTCTTATTCTAAACCCTTCTTAAGTAAGCCAGTTTTTAAGGTAACCATTGCTCGCTGGATCTCCCGGTGCATTGTTCGAGCTTATGCTGTTAAAGGAATGTCTCCTCCAGGACAAGTGAAGGCACATTCCACTCTGTCTATGGCTACGTCAGCTGCCTTCTGGTCTAGGGTGTTGCTGGACAATATCTGTTCAGCAGCCACTTGGTCCTCATCTCATACCTTCATTTCACACTACAAACTGGATATCGTGTCTAGAAACAGAGCATCATTTGGCTCTGCGGTGCTCTGAAATATCCTTCCATGAGAGCCACAAGAGTGTTTGGTAGCTGGGGACTCTGTCCCACAGGTTAAAGACCAAATGAAGCAAACTACTTCAGATAAAGAAGTTCTGTACTCACCATAATGTTCCATCTGAGTAGTTGTACTTCATTTGTCTTCAACTATCCCATCCTCCTTTCACCCTGACCTTGTTACTTAGTGATGGTTGTTATACCTTTGTGTAGGTTGTGAGACCCTTGGTCCTGTCTGGGACCTGGAGTTTTTTTTGTGGCTCACGCTTGTGATAAGATTCTGTTGGGTCAGGTGTTTGGTACTATTTAGGCAGAAAACTCGATCTGAAGGGAGAAGGGAGACAGGGGGTGTTATGGGTAAGGGGAGGAGATTGGAGCTCGGATCAATAACTGGAAAATGCGGCCGTGTCAGAGCCGATGTGGATCCAAAACCCACAGGTTGAAGACAAATGAAGTACAACTATTCAGATGGAACGTTATGGTGAGTACATAACTTCTTTTTTTCAACCAACCCAATTCCCCTGCCAAAATTGCAGGAAACTTCTGCAAGTTTATATTGTCAGAATCTTGAGTTTTGGACATCATAAAAAATGGATACAAGCTTCAGTGGGACTCTCATTCCTTCAGGAATCCCCCAAGTTCCTCCAGATCAACAACATCTCTTGTTTCCAATCATTTCAGATCTGTTTCTTCAAGGAACTATACAACCTGTTCCATCCAGTCAGGTATTAATAGGTTTCTACTTAAACTTTTCTTGGTCCCAAGGAAAGAGAGAACTTGGAGACCAATTTTGGATCCCTTCAAATTAAAAACTTAAAAGAGTTCCAAAATTCAAGATTTTAACTGTACAAAGTCTCTCATCTCACTTTTCCTCAGGTATTCCTTGTTACGCTAGACCTAAGCTACTCGTGTCTGCATATACCTATCCACAGAAAACACAGAGATGTTTTAAGATTGCGTGCATTGTGTTATCACTTTCAATTTATTTCTATGCCATTTGGCTTATCCATAATCTAAGGGTTTTCACAAAGTGTTTAGCTCTTTGTTACAGCTTTTTGCAGGCTCCAAGGCTTCTATATCCATCCCTGCTTGCATGACTACTTTATTAAAACCCTTAAAGCTCTTCATTTTGTAACCCATTTACTTTTCCACTTAGGTTTTATTCTTAACTTAAAGAAATGAACCCTGGATCCAGTTCATTCTTTGGTGTTCCTGGGATGTGTTTATTATTCTGGCCATCTCCAACATGATGGTATTTCTTCCTTTGGAGAAAGCTCAGTTTCTAAATACCTACTTTCTATCCCTGACCAACCTTCAAATAACTTTAGGAAGAGTGATTTGGAGAGCCCTAGGATACATGGCGTCAACAGTTCTTAAGATCACACATGCCAGAATTACATGAGGAAGATTCAGTGATACCTCAAATTATGTTAGGCCCAACACTGTCATCCTGTGTCTGGCCCAATCCCTTTCTTGCATTTTGTGAAGAAAAGATAAAATTGCTGACAGTCAGTGTTCTTCATATTCATCACTGCTGCAGTAGCTTAGGCTATATGGTTTATATCCTCTATAAGATTTAACAACTAGCACAAACCATTAGACAGCTCGAGGTAAACTGACTAATAGAGGGGTTTGGGCACCAAGTGCTTCAGAGCTCCCTGTTACCAAAAGGAGGACTCGTCTGCAGGCTTTTGAGGATCGGTGGTCAGCTTGTGCTATTTCATTGCTGGAGAGATAATTTCCCTTTCGAGAAAAAATTTCCACATATTATTTTTTTATTGTTTAAATTTGATTTCCTGTCTAGGAAAATATTTTTAAGCTTGGAATATATGTTTTTATTGACAGTCATACAACTTTACTGTACTTTTGAATGGGAGCACTCTTATGTTTATGATAGTTTAAATCTTATTTTAAACATTGTAAAACTCTTTTTTTTTCTATGGGGAAATTGTGTTTAAATTAGTTTTGGAGGAAAATGAAGTGTATTACGAGTGCTTTTTTTCACTTTTGTTAACTGGAAACGTTACTTTTAAGTACTTTTTATGTTTTACCAGCTTGTGCTGCTTAGTTTCCATGGAAAAGAAACAATATTTGGCTTGACCATGGAACATACTGCTGGTCCCAAGGTTAGTACTTCTTCTTCTAGCCTCAAAAATAAAAAGTTAAATAAACAACCTTTGCCACCAGAGTAGGCTAGCAATTTTCCTTAGCCCACAGGTGGGTGGGTGACTCTTCTGTGAACAAAGCTGGTTCCTCAGACCACTCACCTTTTTCCTTTAACATAGTCCATGCAGTTACTATGGAAAGGAGGTCAGCAAGGTTCTCTGTGAGGAGTTCCCTCAGTGGGCAATTGAGAGGGACACTTGTCTGTGTAGGGAGAAGGGGCAGGGAAAGTGTCCCTGTTTATCCAGAATTTTGTGCTCATCCCTGGAGAAGCTGCTGCTGCCATTAACAATCATATTTGCTTTGACTTTCCTGACAAAAAGAAACAGAAAACTAAACATTTATCTTCTCCTGTACCAGTTCCACTGGACAGAAGTAGTTTAATACTGGCTCAGGGTCTGCAGACTGATGACCCTTCTTATCAAGTGGTTTCTGGTTAAACAAAAAAGGATTCCTGTTTTCCTGATGAGATTCAAGAAATTGAATCTGGAGAAGAATGTGATGGTACAGATAAAGGTTTTCGCATCAGATTTCTGATTCAGACTCTGGAGAACACGGTGTCTGAATCTTCCTGTGAGGGGTTCTCCTTCTCTGAGACTATTTCCAGAATGTGTCAGTGTTTTTATTGGGAGAAAACTGAGGTTTCTCATACCCTTATAAAATACTATGAGCTGTAAGACTGGAATTCCCAGAACCTCCACCAGTCTCCCCCATTGTTGTCACCATTGACGGATGTTTTTGTCACAGACTGTTGTTTCCTTCACAGCCAGTCTGCTGCATCTAATAAAGCAGATAGAATGTGCAGAATTCCACAGTCTTTTAAATTTTATACAGTCATTCCAGACTTGTCCTAGCAGCTATAGCTTTTTTGTTAATTCTAATGCATCACCTTCAGACAGTGATGGTAAAACAGTTGTTAAGACTGGGGAAAATGTATGCTTCTGCAACTTTAATTTTAGAATTTTGAATTGTCAGGCTCATATGTTAAACTTTATTCTGACTGATTGGGCAAGTATGAGGAATGTTTTATCTGCAGTTCCCTCCTGTGATGAAAAATCTGAGTTGTGTGATTTAGCTTTTTCCATTTCTCAGGTCACTGCTCATTGTTTGAAGTGTATATATGACTCTGTGAATACTACATTCGGGAGTGTTGCCACTGGTAATGTGTTACTAAATGAGATATTAAACTCTCCTTTGGATTGAGATTTAATTTTTGGACCCTTTTTTGCAGAGGTGATCAAAAAATGTGATGAGAAGAGGTAAACCGATACCTACAGGGAATGTCTCAGATTTTTCACTCTTCCTTTTTCAAATTTTCCAAGGGATTTTTCACTCCCACATCCATTTTTGGCAATAAACAAAACAATCTCAGTAAAATGATTGTAAGCAGATGTTTAAAAACAATGGCAAGGAGGTTCCAGAATGAAAGCAGGACCCTCATCCCAAAGGGCAGTCTTGTTCTCCCTTCCACTCTATATCTGTGATGTCTGCACGTACCCAATTCAGAAATTTTCTGCTGCAGTGTGTTTCAAACATACAATTGCCAGCTCCAGTAATCCGGCATTTGTTTCACTTCGGCCATCCGTTTTTGACGCTCCTGGCTGTCTGCATTCAGATAAGTATATTTTTGGGTTTGTTGCTTGCTTCTCTACCTGTTTCAGACGCATGTCATCTAGGAATGGAAATTGTGCTTGTGGAAGACAAATTTCACATAAGGACATGCACAATCAGTGTTTATTTTGTTTAAGGGCAGGTCATGACTACAAGTCCTGTGATATCTGCCAATCCTTTGTCCCTAAAACCCTTAGAAGCTGTTTGTCAGCTTTAAATTTCTATTTGGAGAATCAGCAGCTTTGACACTTGTCATCTGAGATGGAAGGCAGAGCAGGCACCTCTGACGAGCCACCAAGGAATTAGGCTAAAAAAGTTAGGCCGGACTTCTAAACTGTGCCTCAGGAATCCGGTGAGAGCCTCGAGATGAGTGTTAGCCCTGTATCTGTCCGAACTTCGGATACTTCGCTGTTACTGGGAACTGAAATGGAAGTCGGTGCAGCGGATATCCAGAGTACGTCCGATGAGGCTTTACAGCCATCAGCTCCTGATGGTAAGGGGGAAACCACGGCTCCTGGCATCGGAGAGGCCTTCTGCTGTTCCTGCTCCTTCCTACTCTCTAAAAAGGAAAGAGATGGAAAAACATAGGGCTAAAGATCCTACTCCAGCTTGGAAGACCTTTTCCCAATCTTTATTGAAGTCCTTTCAGGTACTCCAGACCCAGATTCCCCAGTCAGGCCAACCACTTGTTTTACAGGAAGAATCTGAGGAAGACTCTTCCTCCTCAGATGAATTCCTGAGATATTGTTCCCAAATTGAAAACCCTAAGGATTTTGCTACTCCTGAAGATGAAGAGAACCTCACTTCTGTCTCCCCAGGAGAAGATTTCTCTTTTGGGGATACTGTTTCCCTACTTAGGCAGCATTTTAAGTGGGAGGCCTCAGATATTTCAGAGACCAAGAAAAGATATTTTGAACTCCTGCAAATGGAGCAGCCCTCATCATCTGCAGTTCCTCCTTTACTACCAGCTGTCCAGGATGCCTTCTTAGCTGCTTCTCAGAGCCTAGAGTCACAGCCTCCTGCTAACAAGAGACCAGACAGATTTTAAAAAGTGTCTGCAAAGGAGCAGTTTGTTTTTTTAAGAAAACGCCAGCAGATCCTGCTGTTATTGCAGTTTCAGCTGACAAGTCTTCTAGGCAGCTACCTTCTTCTTCCCTTTTTCCCACTGATAAGAATAGTAAATTTATGGATAGGTTGGTGAAGAAGATATATACTTCTTCCACCTTGGCCATAAGAACAATTAACTATCAAACTCATATGGCCAAGTTTGCTCTGGACTCCCTGACCAAGGCCTTTACTCTGCTGTCTGACATGCCTGACTCACCAGTCAAGGCTCAGCTGGACACCCTTCTAAAAATGGTATCCCAGGTGACTAGACACTCAATCAAGTGCAGCTATGATGCTGTTGAAGCCTCTTCCAAATCGGCTGCATCTGGTTCTGTGTTAGGAGGTTCCCATGGCTGAGACTCCAACCTTTGCCCTTGGATGTCCAAGCAAAATTGTTAGATGCTCCTTTGGATAAATCACCACTCTTTGGAGCTGCCTCTGCAAAACTACTTAAGTCACTGCAGGAAAAAGGGAAAGACTTACAGAATCTAAAATATTCACTGGTGTCACCAGTTCCCAGATTCCATGGGAACTACCCCAAAAACCCAGCTTCATTAAGAGGCAGTCCTCCCATTCCTCTGTTGCTCATTCCAGGGGACCAAGACAACCTAGGAAACAATCTGCTCCTAGATCTTCATCCACTTCAACACCCCCATTCTTTCAGAGGCAGACAGACCCAGATAGAGCTCCTCCACTGTGACTCTATTCCCTTACCCACCTCCACCTCCCTTTCCCTATGCCTAACCCTATCCCTACCCTCCTGGCAGAAAATTACCACAGACAAATGGGTGCTCTCCATCATTGAGAGAGGATACTTCATGACTTGGTGGCAGTATCCACCATTCCAGGGAATTCCACAACCACCACCCAGTCAGCTTCCCCTGTTCCCCACCATCCTGAGACAACTCCTCTCTCAGGGCACTATAGAAGCAGTACCCGAGGATCAGGTAGCCAATGAGTTTTACTCCAGTATGTTTTTGGTTCCAAGAAAAGATGGTCCTTGGAGACCCATCCTTGACCTATCCTTCCTCAATCTCTTCCCTAAGGTGCCTACCTTCAAAATGCTCACATTACAGCACCTTCTTCCTCTCATCCCTCAGCAAGCCTTCATAGCCTCCATGGACCTGAAGGATGCTTACCTTCACATCCCTATCCATCCCACTCACAGGAAATGTCTACATTTCTCATTGGGTTCATCACATTTTCAGCTCTCTGGTTTGCCATTTGGACTCTCCACAGCCCCAAGAGTATTCACCAAATGTTTACCCCCGGTCATTGCATTCTGCAGACTACAGGGTATACACATTTACCCTTACTTATACGATCTCTTAATCCTACACCAGGACTCACTCACCCTGTCTCAACATCTGAACTGGGTTTGCAGGATTTTGCAAAATCTAGGTTTCACTGTGAACTACTTGAAGTCCCAAATGACCCCCTTACAAGATCTTGTTTTCCTGGGCTGCAAGATAAGGACAGACTTGATGTCAGTCTTTGTCCCTGTCCAGAAAAAGGAATTCCTCACCCATTTTTTTTCCAAACCCTACTACCATTACCACTATCATCCATCTCAGCCAGAGAATGCCTGAGAATCCTGGGATCCATGGCTTCCATGATCCCTTTAGCCAGGATGCACATGAGGAAGTTTCAGTGGATATTGAGAAACTCTTGGAATCAACACGTTCATCCCCTGGAAATGAGTCTTCCTCTTCTCCCCTATTTAAAAAGGGAACTTACCTTGTGGATCTCTACCATCACCCACAATCAGGGGGTGCACTTACAGATCCTTCCACCCGAACAACATCATTACACAGATGCATCTTAGCTAGGTTGGGGGGATATCCTTCACAGTACCAACATCCAGCACAAGGTGCAAGGGGAATGGTCCATTCCAGAAGGAAAGAACCACATCAATCTAAAAGAATTAAGGACCCTTTACTTGGCAATACAAGCGTTTCAAGAGATTCTTCTGCCAGGCACATTCAAGGTAATCACAGACAACATCACAGTCCTGTGGTACATAAACAAACAGGGAGGAACAAAATCCTACCCTCTTTGCAGTCTGGCAGTTCACATCTTGTCCCTGGCAACAACACTGCAGATTCATTTGCAGGCAGTTTACATTCCATCAGAAGACAACATGATAGCAGACACCCTGAGCAGGACCTTAACACCCTCCCACAAATGGATGCTTCACAGGGAGGTGTTTCTTGATCATGTTCACAGGTGGGGTATTCCTCAGGCTGATCTGTTTGCCTCCTCCCAGAACAGGCAGATGCCCCTCTTTTGCACAAGGCTTTCCCATCCACAAGCCTGGATGGTGGACACCATCTCCTTCTCATGGGAGGGAATGTTCCTTTATGCCTTCCCCCCATTCCCTTTGATTCACAAAGTCCTCCTGAAAGTACAGAGGGACAAACCAAAAATCCTTTTGGTGACTCCCTTCTTGCCAAGACAGCATTGGTTTCCTCTACTTTTTCAACTAGCCCAGGGCCATCACCACAGGTTACCTCACCGCTTCAACCTACTCTCAGAAGACAAGGGTCCCTTATTCATCCCCCACCTTCTCAATTTCAATCAGACTGTGTGGGTGATAGAGTTTTGGTCCCCTTTAGGCAGCTATATTCAGAGGACGTATTCAATGTTCTGCAGGAGGCCAGAAAACCAAGTACTAGGAGAAACTATTTATTCAAATGGAAAAGATCCTCCAGTTGGTGCCGTAAGAGTAAACTGGACCCATCTCAAGCTTCTGTTCCACTGGTCCTTTCCTACCTGTGCGAATTGCTGCATTCAGGGTTGACTTATTCTTCAGTGAAAGTGCATCTCTCTGCCATTTCTGCTTGCCTTCCCCTGACTCCACTTCTGGCTTCCAGACTAGATGTCAAGCTATTTTTGAAAGGGGTCCTTTATATTAGGCCTCCTCGTAAACCCATTCCCCCACCTTGGGACCTTAACATTGTGCTGGAAAAACTTACACTAGCTTCCTCTGAACCAGCCCATTCTTCTTCTCTTAAGTTCTGTACCTGGAAAACAATCTTGTTATTGGCTCTCACTTCTGCCAGGAGGGTAGTCGAGATCCAAGCCCTTATGGCTTCACCTCCCTACCTTGTTTTCTATAAGGATAGGGTTTCTGTAAGGACTAACCCTTCCTTCATGCCAAAAGAAGTTAATGAGATATCCCTAAACCAGACCATTAACTTGCCTGTCTTCTACCCTCAGCCACAGAACCCTACAGAAAGGACCTTGCACTCCTTGGATGTTCATAGGCAACCGAGGATCTACTTAGACAAGACCAAATCCTTCAGACAGTCTGATCAACTTTTTGTCTCCTTTCATCCTAGGGTCCTGGGCAAGGCCATGTCAAAACCGACAATTGACACTTGGATTTCTAAGGCTATTGCCTTTTGCCATTCCTTTCAAGGAAAACAGTTGAAGTCTCTTCTGGAGGCAGCTACTTGGTCCTCAGTACATACCTTCACCAAGCATTACAAATTGGACTCCATCTTCAGGACCAGAGCAGGGTTTACTAGGTCTATTCTGCAGGGTCTCATAGACTCTGCCCTCCTTCCTGCCATCCGCATTACTACCTAGAGAGCTTTGGTACTCTCCCTAAAGTGAAGAATGCTGCAACATGAGAAGAGAAGGACATTGAATAGTTGTGTAAGAACTTACCATAACCATAGATGTCCTTCTCTTCCATGTTGCAGTATTCAGTCCCACCCACCTACTGCCCTTCTCTTTGACTATATTATATCTGGGTCCTTCCTCTGACTACTGACCTTGAGTCTGGGAGGGGTTTCATTCTTCCTTACTACTTCTATTCCTGAGGGGCTCTTTATGCGGCAGCATTCTAAATTGGGTATGTGCAGACATCACAGATATAGCCAGCATCACTTTATGGCTCTTACATGCAACATCGCACGTACCCCTGCTTTCAAGACTTTGGTATACTGACCGGATATCTGGTGCTGCAGACAGCAACTCCCTAAGGTGAAGAATACTACAACATGGAAGAGAAGGACATCTGTGATTATGATAAGTTCTTACACAACTATTCTATATCTGGAACAACAAAGACAGACAGAAGCACATAAATATAAACATAAAAGAGATGCTTGCACTTTTCAAGGCAGTCAGCTTTCTGAAAAAAACTTCAAGTTGTTGCAGACAATACCACAGTGGTGTGGCACATACACAAGCAAGGCGGAACCTCTCCAATGCAGACTAGCATGTTACCTTAATGTTTAGGTTTACAGCACTGTCTCACTACAGAGGTATCCTACATTTCATCAGAGCAAAATTCTGTGCCAAACAAGATAAGCAGGACAAAGCCAGACCCTCACGAATGGAAACTAGATTAGGGAGTCTTCCAAGATTTGATCCATCTATGGGGAGTTCCTCGAGTAGACCTTTTTGCCTGCTCTAATAGCTGGCAAAATTCTTTTTCTAGGACTCCATGCAAGAAGGCATGGAAGACAGATGTCTTTCCTTTTCCTTGGTCAGGAATGTTCCTGTATGTTTTTCCACCATTCCCACTGATATCCAGGGAAATTCTGAAGATTCCTGTGGTGACTCCCATCTGGCTGAGGCAGCAGTGATTCTTTCTTCATTTGAAATTGTACAGGGGCAATTATCATAAGCTTCCTCACAGGCTGATTCAACTCACACAAGAATAGGGTGTTGGATACACCCTGACACCAATCAACTTCAGTTGACTGCTTGGATGATAGGGTCTTAATTTCCTTTAAGCACCTGTGTACTGTGGACATGCAACAGGTATTAATAGAGGCAAGAAAGCCTACTGCTAGAAAATCATATATAAGCAAATGGAAAAGGTTTTCTAGTTGGTGCCAACAGCAACTTAAACAGCACCCATTCAGGGTTAGAGTTTCTCTGATTTTACAATATCTCTGTATATTATTTTCCTATGGCATGTCTTACTCTTCGGTCAAGGTTCATTTGTCAGCCATTTCAGCATGCCTGCCAATTGCACCCCCCTCTTTCAAGCCATTCTCATTTCAAAAATTTTTTGAAAGAGATTGGCATAAGAGGCCTCCAAGAAAAACAGTAGCCCCTCCTTTGGATCTTAATTTTGTGTTCTAGAGACCGACATTAACTCCATTTAAACCAGCTAACCTGGCTGACTTGAAATTCTTAACAGTGAAACTGTTTTAATGATTGCAGTGACCTCTGCAAGAAAGGTATCCAAATTTCAAGCTCTTATGGTGAGTCAACCCTATCTCATTTTCCACAGAGACAAGGTTTATTTGAGAAATAATCCTTTTATGCCTAAAGTGGTATCCAAGTTTACTTTAAGCCAAAGTATCCATCTCCCCTTTTTCTTTCCTGGACCTACAAATGAGGGAGAAAGGCTAGTCCATATTTTGGATGTCCACAAACAACTCTGTTATCTTGACAGAATTAAATCTTTTAGATATTCAGATCAATTGTTCAGTTCTCATGAAGATAAGAAGAAGAGACAACCTGTTTCAAAATAAGCTCTCTCTAAATGGCTGTCTATGTCTGTTACATTTTGTTATACTTGTCAAAACAAAACTATTCCAGGCAGGGTCAAGGTCCACTGTAACAAGGCCTTGGCTTCAACTACAGCTTTTTGGAAAGGGTTGGATTTTAGAAGTACTCTAGAAGTAGCAACTTGGTTCTCTGTATTTACTTTTACAAAGCACTATAAGCTTGAATCCTTCTCTAGGTCTAGATGAGGCTTTGCTAGGACCATTCTCCATGGGCTCTTGGACTCCTCTCCTTCCACATCCCAAATGTAGTAAGCTAAAGGTAATCTACTCATGTACTTTGGACTACTGCAGCAGTGATCAATATGATGAACATAGTACAGTGGTATATGTAAACCTACCATAACAGTAAATGTTTGAATGATCACTGCTTAGTAGCCGCTCCCTGCCTCCACCCCCCCTTTGTTTTTTGTTGTGTTGTTTATGCCCAGATGAGGACATTTGATGTTAAGTTGTCTATCTCGCCTTCATTCTTGCTGGTTGGGTTCGGAGCCGATCCTCTGCTCCGACTCGGCCATCTACAAAAGTTCCAGAGCTGCATACTGGCTCGAGGCCACCCCATATCCCATGATGCCTGGCGCTAGATACCCAGATCTCGTTTGCCGCTTGTTAGTGTAGAGTGTTTATAGTAGTTAACCTTTATATATATATATATATATATATATATATATATATATATATATATATATATAAACTTGTTGTATCTATAATTCCTTCTTGATCCTTCCCCTATCCCTTCAGAAAACTTGTTTTAGTTACAGAGTTTTCCCCTCCCCCTTCAGTTTCTTAGGTAGCCGTTTAAATTAGAGGCTATCCCTTTTCCCTTTCTCTATTTAAAAAAAAAAAAAAAAAAAAAAGCTTTTACCTAGTTAGTTTTATTTAGCTTATAAATAGAATATTGTCAGTTTTCTTGGCTGTGTTTTGGGTGTCTTAACTTAGTGTGTGTGGTAGTAGTTACATCCTAGTTTTTTTTTTGTGTGTTGTCCTTGGTATTCTATTCTTTTTCAGGGATGTCCAAGGATACCAAGGTGTCCGGATGCAAGAAGTGTGACTCATGTTGTCAGAAGATGTCTCTAACAGATGGTCACACTTCTTGTGTCTATTGTCTGGGCGCCGTGCACCTGCAGGACTCTTGTTCGGTTTGCCATGCCTTCAGCCCAAGAGTCCTGCAGGAGCGTAAAAATAAGTTAATCCTACGGGGATTACTTAAGCAGGATTCACCAGCTAAGACTCAGCCCATGAAGGCCTCTAAGCCACCTAAATCTTTGGCTCCCAGTTCGGAGCCATCAATGGGTGAAGCTGTTCCTTCAGCCTCGATTCCAGCCGGAACTGATTTACCTGTCTCCCAGTCAGTTCCGACTCTCCCTTCGGAGCTGACGGGGCGTCGAAAGAGATCTAGGTCTCTCTCCCTGGAGTCGATACGCTCGGCTCTGAGGTCTCCTCTGCTCCAATCGGAGCACAGTCATCGGTCCCACTCTTCTCAGTCCTCAAGACTATCCGATCAAAACATGGAGAGAGTGGTCAGTAGGCTGTTAAAATCGCAGGCCCTAGCAAAAATGTTGTCTAGCCCCCCCTCATCAGGTGTCGGCTCCGTCCATATCTGCAGCTATTCCTCCTCCGACTCCTTCCTTCAGCTCGGAGCCAGAGTTCGTTGGGGTTCAAGTCATGGAACCGTCTGCATCGATACCTTCTGCTTCGGTTCCGATCACTTCTTTGGTACCGTCCTTGGAGGGGTCTGGGCACCGAGACTCCCTCGTCGGCTCCGAGGGGGTGAGTGGCATCGGACCCTTGTCCGACCCTGTTCTCCCTCTTGGAGCTTCGGAGCAGGTGAGCACGGCTCCTACATCGGCTTTGGAGCCGTCCCCCTTGGTGCGGAGAGGGATTCCGGTCTCTTCGGAACCGGAGCCTTCTCAGCATCTGAGCAGGGATGCCTTCAAGGTCATGAGGAGTGTGCTGGCCCTTGAGTCAGCCCCACGATCATCCCCACCGGCTCCTCCCACTATGGTGCCTGCGTCTGCCTCTGCCCCTCCTCCAGACCCCAAGCGTGGGGAACCAGCGCTCCAGGGGCACTCCCTAGGGTGTATCTTCCTCTTCCGAGGCCTCCCCTGATCCTTCAGAGGAGCCACCTTGTAAGAGGAAATGCAAGAGGAAGCGTGTTGACTCCCCTGAGTCTGTCACATCAGATACCGACTTGGAGGATTCGAAAGGGTCCCCGAGATCCCCCTCTGAAGATGTCTCCTTCTCAGACATCCTTGAGATGCTTAGGCAGAGGGGGAACTGGACTACCCTAAGCCCCTCCGAGGATGAGTCGGTATTCCTGGATGCGTTTGGATCCCAACCTTCCACCTCCTGGGTGTCTCCGCCTTTTGACCCACTGATGTCTGTGGTGGCTTGGAAGGCGTGGTCAGCTCCAGACACAGTGGAACCGACCCCCAGAAGACCCGCCAAATTCATAAAGGCACCACAGGATAAACAGTTTTTGACCAAAGGTGTCCCTGTTGATGCCATGGTGGTAGCGGCGGCCACAAAGAAGGAGTTGGCTGAGACTTCTTCATCTGTCCATCCCCCTAACAAGGAGTCCAGGACAATGGACAGATATGGGAAGCAGATGTCCCCTTCAGCGACCTTTTCTGTGAGGTCTCTGAATTATTTGTGCCACTTTACCTGCCTTCAAAGGGATCTCTTTAAAGAGCTTGGAGATACCCTCCAAGATCCATCAGCTGAGGGGGCCTGGGCTAAGGCAGCCTCACAGCTGGCGACTCTTAATTCAATGGTGAACTCCTCCATGAGGCTCATTTCTTATGCAGCAGATGGTGCGAGTAGAGCCGCGGGCACAGGTGTTGCTCTAAGGAGACACACTTGGATGCGGCTATGTAACTTTGTGGAACCTTTCAGAGTGTCTTTCACCAACACCCCCTTTGATGATTCCTCTCTTTTTGGATCACAGGTGAAGGACACCCTTACCAGGTGTGAGCAGGAAGGCAAGACTCTCTGTGCCGTGGGAGTCCGTTTTTCCACTTCTTCCAGACCATATCCCAAGGGTCAGAAGAGTGGAAAGATGTGGTTCCGGAAATCTCAGGGAGCCTTGCCGGACACACGTGGTGAGTTCCCATCTAGGGGCAGAGGAGGGAACAATAATAGATGCCCTCGTGGCAGAGGGGGTCCGCAAAACCAAGGCAGCAGAGAATCCTTCTCTGAGAAGCCCTCCCACCATCCCTGAGGGGTTGCCCGACTGTCCACCTCCGGAGGCAGTCGGGGGAAGATTATCGCTGTACCCAAGAGCCTGACAGGACATAACACAAGACAAATGGGTACAGTCAGTTATATCTGGAGGCTACAGAATACCCTTTGTTCGCACTCCCGTAGTGTTAAACAAGTCCCTTCCAGATGTTCCACCCAAAATAAGGGATCAAGCAGTACAAGAGATTTCAGAACTGCTAAGAAAAAGGCCATCCAGCAAGTCTCAGCAGACCAGCAAGGATCTGGAATTTACTCAAGGTTCTTTTTGGTACCAAAAAAGACAGGGGACTGGAGACCCATTCTAGATCTCAGCAGACTGAACAGGTCTGTACAAAGAACCAAGTTTCAGATGGTCACGCTACAGTCCATTATGCCCTTTCTGTGTCAGGACAATTGGATGTGCTCTATAGATCTTCAGGATGCGTATTACCACGTCAAAATGGACAGATGCTCCAGAAGATTCCTTGGCTTCCGGCTGGGAGCCAGCCAGTACCAGTTCAGAGCTCTGCCCTTTGGTCTCACCACAGCCCCCTGGGTGTTCACCAAATGTATGGCAGTAGTTACCGCTCACCTGAGATGGCAAGGATTCCAGGTGTTTCCATATCTAGACGACTGGTTCCTTACTGCTACCACCAGGCATCACCTTCTGCGAGTCAGAGACTACGCTATCGAGACTTGCTCCAGACTAGGTATCTCAATAAATTTCAAAAAATCTGCATTGTCACCCTGTCAGTCTATCACCTTTATAGACGCAAATTTATATACAAAAGACATGTCAGCAAGCCTTCCACCAGACAGGGTATTAGTGATTCGTCAACATGTACAGGTCTTATTAGCATGCAAAAGAATTCAAGCCAGGTTCGTTCTCCAAACTCTGGGTCTCATGGCAGCAGCGATCATGCTTGTTCCTCTAGCTCGTTTTCACATGAGGATCCTCCAGTGGCTGCTTTTCACCCAATGGTCCTTCCAGCAGCTTCCCATGTCTCACATGATTATGATCACAGAAGCATGCAAAAAGCACCTTGCATGGTGGATGGTCTCCACATCAGTACCCCTAGGCAAACCATTTGTACTCCCCCCCCAGTTGCTACAGTTACCATGGACGCTTCCCTGATCGGGTGGGGGGGGGGGCATTATCAGGGCAGGACAGTCCAAGGCACCTGGCAACCTCACGAGTACCACCTGCATATAAACGTCTTGGAGATGAGGGCTCTGCTTCTAGCGTTGCAAGCTCTTCAGGACTCTCTTCCTACCGGGACCATTGCAATTCAACCGGATGATATGTCAGTAGTGTGGTAAATCAACAAGCAGGGAGGAACCAAGTCCTACCCCATATGTCGAGAAGCACTCAGACTCTGGCAGTGTGCGATCCCTTCCCAACAGTTTCTGATCGCAACGCACATCCCTGGGAAGTCCAACGTCATAGCAGACAGGCTGAGCAGAGCAATTCTCATGCCTCACGAGTGGTCTCTGAATCAAGTAGTTGCGGGCCAAATATTCCGCAAATGGGGCCAACCTTGCTGCGACATTTTTGCCACCCCCTTCAACAGCAAGTGCAACAATTTCTTCTCTCTCCTTCCACTTCCCGGACATTCCCCCAGAGACGCTCTAGTCCACGATTGGCCTCAGGGACTTCTTTATGCATTCCATCCGTTTCCCCTTATTCCAAAAGTGATACAGAAAGCTACCATATTGGGCTGCAAAATGATCCTCATTGCTCTTTACTGGCCTCGACAAATATGGTTCCTGTTCCTGCATCATCATCATCTCGAGTAGCCTTGGACTCTGGACCCAGTTCCAGACCTTCTGATCCATCAATCGGGCGGGCTGCACCAATCCCTGCAATCTCTCCAGCTCACTGCTTGGTTGCTCCACTTCCAACCTTAGCCAGGCTTCCAAATATTTCCCCATCTGTGCGGGAAATTATTTTATCATCGCACAAGTCTACCACTAGAAAAACTTACGCTAGTAAGTGGAAACGTTTTTCTTCCTGGGCAGAGACTAAGAGTATAGACCCCTTTTCAGCCCCTATACACCACATTTTGGAATTTCTTGCAGAACTCTTTCATTCTGGGTCCGCTTCTGCTATAATTAGAGTTCAGTTAGCTGCAATTTCAAATTTTCACATTGGCCTGTCGGGAAATAATATCATGTCGCATAAGCTATGTAGAGCCTTTCTCAAAGGGACCACTCTGCTCAGGCCTCCAGTGAGAGATCCTCCACCCCCGTGGGATCTAAATTTGATTTTAGCTTCTCTAATATTGCCTCCCTTCGAACCTGCAGCATCTTGTTCCCTGAAGTTTTTATCTTGGAAAACTCTCTTTCTGGTAGCCATTACTTCAGCCAGAAGAGTTTCGGAACTGCAGGTTCTTTGTACAAGTCCTCCGTACCTAGTGATCCACAATGATAGGGTTGCTCTCAGGACTAATCCTTTCTTCCTTCCTAAGGTCTCTTCAGAAAATAATTTGAATCAGTCCATAGACCTTCCTGTGTTTTTTCCCAACCACTCCAACAGGGCGGAATATAAGTTGCATCAGTTAGATGTTCACAGGCAACTACGTTTTTATTTGCATAGAACTAAAGATATCAGGAAATCGGAACAACGTTTCCTTTCTTATGCTGAGGGTAAACAAGGTCTTCCAGTCTCAAACGTAACCTTGTCCAGGTGGTTGACTTCTATCATCACATTTATCTATCAACTGAGGAATAAAGAATTACCTGTTAAACCAAAAGGTCACTCCACCAGAGCTCTAGCCACTTCTGTGGCCTTTCAGGCTAGGTTGCCCATGAAATCTATTTGTTCTGCGGCTACGTGGGCCAACCCACATAATTTCATTTCGCATTATAAGTTGGATGTGGTTTCCAGAAACAGAGTAAATTTTGGTTCCACTGTTCTGAAGAGTTTGTTCCGATGAGCCACCCAGGATTTCAGGTGCTAGGGACGCTGTCCCAACCAGCAAGAATGAAGGCGAGATAGACAACTTAACATAAAGAAGTTATGTACCTACCGTAACGTTCCATGTTAGTTGTCTTCTTCTCGCCTTCTTTCTTGCGTCCCACCCTCCATCCCCCTATCCTTGTAGACCGAGAAGAGTTCCTTATGGTTTTTCACTGGCTGAGTCTTCTCTGGCTATTCCTTTCTGTCTAGTAGCCTCTCTGGAGGTTTTATATATTCCAGGATAGGATCCTTTCCTTATTATGTCTGCAGTTAGACTTACCAAATGAGATCTGGGTATCTAGCACCAGGCATCATGGGACATGGGGTGGCCTCGAGCCAGTATGCAGCTCTTGAGCTTTTGAAGATGGCCGAGTCAGAGCCGAGTATCGGCTCCGAACCCAACCAGCAAGAAAGAAGGTGAGAAGAAGACAACTAACATGGAACGTTATGGTAGGTACATAACTTCTTTTTTTTTGTTATTCCTAGCATCATTGTTTCAGGGCACTGCCTCCCTACCTCTCTCTTTCTGTTGGCATGAAAGCTAAGAAGGGTTGGTGCCCGAACTTGTCTTTTTTAGTCAGCTCAGCTCGAATTGACTGATGATTTGAACACATGGAAGGTGCCTTGAAGCTTTGGAAGCTGTCTGACTATTACATCCTATGCAGGATATAACCCATATAGCTAAAGCTACTGCAGTAGTGATCATTCAAATATCCACTGTTGTGGTAAGTTTGCTTGCACAGCTGTACTTTCCTCCCTACTCATGCACCTGACCAAACTACCTTAGAGAGTGGATTTGCTCACACAGGACAAAGAATCACTAATCCACCCCAACATTCAAAAGCTCTTTCTTACTCTATGGTTGATATGTTTTTGCTCCATTCAGGCACCTTTTTTATGAGGAAGTGAAGCAGGTGTTAATGGAGGCTAGAAAGCCTGCTACTAGGAAATCACACTTATTCAAATGGAAAAGAGTTTCTTATTGAACACATAAAAGAGAACAATATCCATCTCAAGTGTGGTCTCCTCTGGTTTTTCAGTACTTGAATTGTTCAGCTCAGGCCTAGCATACACTTCTATAAAGGTACACCTTTCAGATATTTCTGTTTGCCTACCTTTGGACCCCCTTTCTTTCTTATTTCAAGTTAAACAATTTTTGAAAAAGGTATACATATTGGACCACCTAGAAAACTAGAGGCACTGCCTTTGGATCTTAATTGTGTATTGGAGAAACTAACTCTCTTCTCTTTTGAACATGCATCCAGCTCTTCTTTAAAATTTCTTCCTTGGAAGATTGTACTGCTCATTGCGCTGCCTTCAGCTGAATGGGTATCTGAGTAGCATTCTCTAATATCTGTGCAATTTATTTTGATTTTCCATAAAGACAATGGTGAGTCTTAGAACTAAAACTTTCTTTATGTTAGAGAGTGTTTCTAAATTTATTTTAAACTGGAGTATTCATCTCTCTGTCTTCATTCCTGAAATCAAAAACAGGAGAGAAAGAATACTTTAGTTGTCCACAGACCATTAAGATTTTATCTTGACAGGACTAAGATTTCAGGAAACCCAACCAACTGTTTGTTTCCTTTGATGGAAAGAAAAAAGGACAGCCAATATCTAAACAGTTTTCATATGTGTGTTTCAGGTTGTTTAGTTCTGTTGCTCTTACCATGGTAAAAGCCATCTTCTTAAAGTAAAAAGCTCCCTCTTTCATGGCTGTGGCTACTTCTTAGGCCTTTTGGAAATGGATAGGTATATTCTAGAAGCAGTTACTTGATCTTCAATGCACTCCTTCACTAAGTACTACAGACTAGATACAATCATGTCTAAAATAGGGTTTGCTAAAGCTATTCTACAAGGGCTTTTAGACTCTGTCCATTCTCCATTCACCCTTTCCTCCTATGCTATAGCAATCAACCCATATAGTTATGGTTACTGTAACAGGGGTCTAATGAACCATAGTACTAGATGTTTATATGTGTCACTGTTTTAGTATTCCTTGGCCAGTGTGGGGACCCTACTGCACCTTTTGTCGTTCTGAAATTGCATTTATTTTATTGCTTGAATTGACCAGATTTCTTTAGAGCTTCAGTCTTCAGCTTTCCTTTTGAGCAAGAAAGCTCTGATTTTTGGCACCCTTATGCCCCTCTTATACCAGCAGATGATTTTGTGCTAAGAGCAGACATATGGTGTGCAAGAAAGAACTCCAGAGCTTTGTAGATTGGCCAGACTTCCAATATACTTAGCAGTCTACATTCTGTACAGCTATATGCTACTGCAGCAGTGATTTATTTGAACAGCTGCTGTTATGGTAAGTTAAGTTGTACAAGTGTGCTTTTCAAAGCATCTCAAATGGAAGGCATTGAATAGTGCTGGGAAGATAAAGCTACGTGATCAGCATGTTTAGACTGGTTATGTTTAGTTCTGAATCATTTACATTATTTTTCGCATTTTCTGATGGTACTAACAAAGAGTTCATAGATTTCATTGTTACGTTTATAACCTTCTGTACTTCAAGAAAATTGCTGTAACCCTGTGTAAATATTTTCTTAAGTTTATAATCTTCTGTACTTCAAGAGAATTGCTCTAACCCTGTGTAAATATTTTCTATTTCCCATAAGAATACCAAGAAAGAGTGTTACACTTTATGTCCTTTTTTATCAATACTTAAACGTATTATGTATCTTTAACAGAAAGACTTAAAATGTCAGCAATTCATTGCATCTGCTTTGTAGTTGGTAGCTTTTGCTTGTAATCCCCTCTGAGAATGGACCTCTCAGAGTAAAGAGAAAAAGGGCATTCTTTCAGTAAATATTTTCCCTTTTCTCTGAGTTTGTCCTGCCTCAGATGTAGTATATTTAAAAAAGAAGTATATGAAGGTAGAGCATTCTATAGGAGGTGTTGGAGGGCAGAGCCCCCTCTAAAAGTGATGTGTTTTAATTTGGTGTGGTGTAGGCCACATTTTGGGGTCTGTGCCATTTTGTATTTTTAATGTTTAATTTAAAACAACAGCTTTTGTAGCAAAAAGCTGCAATGGAGTAATACGATATATAGAACTCTGGCATTGTTGACTTGACTGTGAAAAGTGACATGGCAGTTTGAAAGGCAAAGTCATGGATGTTCTGTGACAGCATGAGCAGTTGAGAGGTGTGTGTGTGTGTGTGTGTGTGTGTGTGTGTGTGTGTGTGTGTGTGTGTGTGTGTGTGTGTGTGTGTGCGTGTGTGTGTGCGTGTGTGCGTGTGTGTGTGGCATGCATGCCTGCATGTCTGACGCACATGTGTATATTTGAATGTTTGCATGCGTGTGGGAGAGCGAGTGTCAACAAGATGTATGGGCCTCCTGCAGTGGTTACTGTGGTAAACTACTTCCTAGATAATTAGATCCTTCCTCATTTCAGCTAATGTGTCTCTGAATCATTGATTCCACTGTTGTGTTAAAAGGCCATTTTTGCTGCAGCCGTACACTCTTCTCTGGCCCTTCTCTGAATCCAAGATAGCAGAATGACAGCTCCTGAAGCTTTTTTGAATAGTTTCCCTTTGCCACTTGTATGATTTTTTTCTAATAAGTTCTTTTCAAGTTCTTTCAAATGGTTTGTTTAAAGGCAACAGAAAAGCTGAAATTGTACTCACCAGTGCATTAAACAAGTGATGTGTAAAGTCGTATAATAATCTCCTTAGACTGAAAAGACTACAAAAAATAATGTTTATTGACAGTGTGAACCAGTGGTCATGACACAAAAGTGAACTGGGAAGGCATTCTTGTTTTAGCAAAAATCTTTTGATTAAAATAAAACAATGGTATATGCAAAGGCAAACAGACAACAGGATAAAAATGAAAACAATTGAAAAATATGGTTAAGACAATACTAGTAAAGATTTTCAAAAACTGCTAATTTTTTAATCATTGCTCATGGAGATAACATTATGGTGCAGTGCACCTGTTGGTGTGATTGTATGTATGTGTATGTGTGTGTTTTTGTGTATGGATGTAGAGTGAGTGTGTGCTTTTCACACCAAGGTCTCACTCTCAGTGAAAGGTAAGAATCCAGAAATGTAAATCAAAGCAGTTTCAGCATAATATGTCTTCATAAGCTCTACTCCTATAACAATTTAAACTGGCGATCATAAAATATAAGCCTATTGGGATTACTTGAGAGATAAATATTGTTTACATAAAATGCGTTTGGCAGGCCATTATGCAGATTTGCACTTTGGTGTTGGATCACCTCCGTTTTCTTATACCATTAAGAGCCCCATTGAATATGCTGTACAGGCCAGAATACAAGCACTTTGGTTAATATGATATATCTGATCACCAAACAGCAAGTGTTACAAAACAACTGTTTTCTGTGTTTCACTGTTGCTCATTAGTGGCAGCTATTTATGTTACCTTTTTGTGTCCTTGTGTGTAGCTTTGCTTTGGACATCAGTGGTTTATAAAGTGCCTTTCAAGCATGTTATGAACTGAGTGGAACCAGGGAAAGATGTGGTGAACCTGTTTACCCATACTATTGTGTGTGTGTATGTGTATGTGTGTGTGTGTGTGTGTGTGTGTGTGTGTGTGTGTGTGTGTGTGTGTGTGTGTTTGTGTGTGTAGATTTTCCACTGTGATTCCTTAAAACCTCTTGTATTAGAGGTAACATGGGATATATGCAAATGACCTCTTAAGGACATTGGGTGTTTCAGCTTTATAGCAGTTTTGAATGCCCATGACTTTTTTCCTTTTTAAGTCTGTTATCGACAAATTCAGGCCAGTTTGGCTTTATTGGCCAGATTTGTCCATAACAGACTTAAAAAGTAAAAAAAAAGTCACGGGCATTCATAACTGCTTCATGAAACTCTCTCACAAATATGGCTGGTGCAAACGGCCCAAAAAACTAATGTTAGCTCAGAAATACTGTTTTGTCACTGAAGAAGGCAAGAATGCCGAAACCGGTATGGTTATGTTGGTGGAGCCACTGTAATTGATGAAATCACGTGGGCTTGATACTCTATGGTGCTGGCTGCTTTTTTGAGCTAACATTCAGAATTGCCACATAAGCTGAAACAACTGATGTCCTTAAAGAGTCATTTGCATATATCCCATCTTACCTCTATATGTTAATTTACTGACAATGATTTGAATACATCCTGCTAAGAAGCACAATTGCTGGAGTAATATTTTGTTTGGTGTACTTCTCTTTTGACTCTCAGTGGTAATAAGCTGTCATCCAGTTTTACTTTTATAAATACATACATACAAGTGTGTGTCAGAGACCTGTCTCTCTCTGTTAGATGTTAATTTATAGAATTGCAGACAGCCTCCAGCATGAGTATTGTGGTTTGGTAAGGTCTGCTAGGAGGTGTGGAAATGGAAAAATAATTATTCAAGTCCTAGACTGTTAGTGAATCAGAAAGAACCCCAGAATGAATGTTCAGCAAAATCTTTGTCTCAGAATCTCTTTTAAGATAATTAACTTTTAATGCTGTAGAAAAGTAATACCACTGTTTACATATGAATGAGGTTTTGTGTAATTCTATTTGCAAAGCTGAGACCTTCATAGTGTACTTCAGAATAACATCTAAAATAATTTGCTTGTGAACAGTGTCATGTTACTTATAAAAGCAATTTGTAAGAAATTATTTGAAGAACAAACTGAATCAACCAGAATAACAAAATGACAGACATAAAGACAGGCTTTACCTTCAGAGCTCAGTACTGGCTTAACATTGAATGACACAGCTTCAGTGGAGGATGTTTTGGCTACACAAACAGGTTATGACTCACATAGTATAGCCTTTATGCCATTGTTTATAAACAGTAGGTTGAGGACCTATGATGTGAAAAAAGATGCCAGTTCTTTTATCTTTTCTATATTCTGTTTACTGTAGGACTGAGTGCAACTGATAATAATCTTTTGTATTGTTAAGATTGCATTTGACAGTATTTAAGCTATGATGTCTGAGTGTGGCCTGACTGTATTTTAGGCTTTATTTCATACTATAGATGCTGCTGTAGTCACCTGTATCAATCTCATGAATTTTTGAATGCATCCAGATTCTTGTACCTGTTTACTTTTGCTGGCAAGCATTTTCTTTTGCATCTGCCACTGTACCTGTGAAAAGTTTTCTAAATATCACTATTGAAACTGTGCAGTTTCAGATGCTGCCCCATTATTGCGTGGCTTTCTTAAAGCTCCTGTCATTTTTATAGTTTATCTCCTTTGTTTCTTTTCACATCCATTGGTTTCTAGACTCTGTAATTTACATGGTTAACTCATTAGAACTCTTCCCACATTAGTATTGGTACATTATGCTACTCACCACCCATTACTAAAATTCTCTTTAGTCATTCTGCAAATGGCCATTCACACCTCCTGTGGGACACTTTACAATATATACTTTATGCCACCAACCATTAGCATTCTTCAATGTCCTTCCACTGCTTGTTCTCTAAGGATTAGGATTCAGTTGTCTCGTCTTTCAATCCTTCTTCAGTAATAGTGTATAGGAGACAAAAAAACATGCATCTGTTTTTGAATGGGAAACTACTGGGCTCTGTCATGCTTAAGAAGGCCTCTAGCCACATTTCTGTTGAGTCTGTGGGACTGACTAATGTGTTAATTAAGCTGTGATGTACTGTTCTGGGAAGGTAATAATTGCAACAGGCATATGTTACATTTTGTTCTGACTAGCTGCTGCTTAAAAGTTATGGGGATAATTATTAGGTGTACTTAGAGGGAAATGAAACCCTTTTTATTAGTTCTCTGCATAGCTGAGGCATATATGGACTTGCTTTGTTTTTGTCAGGATTACTTATCTGAGCTGTACATTTTATAGGTTCATAGGTACTAGCCTAGCTACTCTTGTGAGCCATTTTAAGCCTAGCCAGTTTCCCTTTTTATGCTCAAATTAACCCATTCCATTTGGTTAGTGATTGGCCTTACCAATCCCATTGTTGTTAATTATACATTATCCCTACTGAGACTAACTGGGATCATACCATAGATAATTTGAAATGACTCATGCATGAGATAAAGCATTTAAGAGCTGCCTGTATCCATTGATAGTACAGGGGGCAGTCTTGGAGTAAATTTTCCCGTCCATACATCCAAGTTGTTCTTGAATATGGACAAGAATGAACTTTGTTTTATGTGGATGGGGAATCTCTTCCAGAGCAGTAGCAGTATCCTCTGCAAGATATACCTGTCCCTCCAAACTGTTCTGTTGATGTTCAGAAGACATTTAGAACACTACACTGTGCAATTCTGATGCCATTTGACTTTTTGATGTGCGTATTAGGTAGGAGGATGCCTTATATGCTAGACACAAGTCACCTCTTAGCAGTCTGCAGGATACAGAATATAGTGACAGGGCTTTGAGCTGGTCCATATAGTAAGATATCTATTTACCAGAATGCTTCCTCTCACAGAAAGCAAAAACTGTCAATAAAATGGCAGAAAAACAAGAAAGTTGCATTAAAGGGCCATTCACAATAAAGCTTCCTGTCACCCCCCCAAAGAAAAAGTTTAGTAGTAGAAAAATATTTCCCAACAGACAAGAGAAATTTCAAATGATGAAAACATAAAACATCTGATCTATGATTGGGTTTCTGTATATTTTAATATGCTACTCCTTAAGAAATGTTATGTGTGCCTTTTCACACTAAGAGGAAGACTATGACCTTATTGGAGGTAGGGCTGATGCGAGGGAGGGAAATTAATTGTAGCACCCATTACACTTAACCAGACAGCAAGGAGACAACTCAATGTGAAGTACAGTTGATGTCAAAAAGGCAATACAAATTATCAAACTTATCTAATTCAGGGGTTACTATTTATGTTTAAAGTCCACTATCAAAGTATAGTGACATTTGTACATTAGACAAATGACATCCAGTATGGCCATGTAAGGATGCCAGTTGAACAAGGATGATATCCTGATATAAGGTTAACTTTATGAGTACTTTTTTGTGAGGAATGGAATATCTCTAGCCTGCAAAGCACACAAGTGAAGTTTACAGCCAGTGTCATGGACATGCAGGGATTCCAGTTTTGGAAGGGTGAAATTCGATTTCAGGTTAATTTTACTGTGCAAGTTTTTTTTATTCAGCTGGGGTGTCTCTGGCCTGCAAAATACGTCAGACAAGTTTAGATCCAAGGTGGATACAGGAGAGTGCCAACTACAGAAGAGTGACGTTCAGTGAAGCTCTGATTTGAGGTTTGCTTTACACTAGCATTCTTTTTTTTTTGGGGGGGGGCTCTCCATCATGCAGTGCACATTATGTTCGTTTACATCCAACATGGTGAACACAGATGGTCGGTGATGATTGCAGAAAAGACAAGTTCTGATTTCAGGTTAACTTTGCATAAATTTTGCATGTACATGGTATAAATGATGCACACACATTCACACATCTGACAGAGATAGGGCAAGCATACAGACCGTTATATAGCTGTATAGCACAGGACACCAGCAGCATTTTCAACAGAAGTGTACTGCCCCCCCGCTGCTGTAATACAAGCCATTTTGGCCCTTCAATGAAGGGGAATGTATTATAGTTTGCCCATAGCAGCATGTATTGACCCATAATGCTATGGCACACAAATGGCTCTGTTTTTTTTTTGTTTGTTTGATTTTATATCAGGAGATGATTGCTAGCCTAACATAATAATTGCTCATTACTATTCCATGATGTTTCCCCAGCTTTTATGGTAGCACTGAGCTCATGGTATGGAGTAACAATCCCCAGAATGTGTTTATTTTATAGAGTAACAGTCCCCAGACTGTGCATTTTATGGATCACTTGCAACTCTCTTGATTATTATATGATTATTGGCTGTAGTTTATAATATAAAGCCCACCTGATGTATATTCATTTAACTTGAGAATCTACCTCTGAATGGTTGAATGAGTGATTCACTTAATGACTAGAGACTATTAACATATTCTAGGCCTGTGTTTAAGGCCTAAAGCTGTATTTAAATGGGCTTGAGAGCAAGATGCTTAAGGAATACAGTCATTTAAAGGTATTCTCTCCTGATTGTTTATCTTAGGTCCACATTTTGTGGACTGTGCTACAGGCAGCAGGATTTTTGCTAGTATTTTGCGACATATAGGCCTTGTACATTAATTAGGTAAAGAGTCTGTCTTATTAATACATCTGTAAACTCATTACTTGTGCTATTTTAGGTAATAATGTAGACTGTAGTGTTTCAAATCTGCATTATTCTCACTCATTTCCAGTTTATCTTGTTGTAGTACCAGTACAGAATTTGGTTTTTGCCATTCACTGTGGCTGGAGATAATTATCCCCTCGACTCATTACCAGTATAGCTGCCTTTTGGGCTGCAAAGCAAAATTTTCTTAATTTAGTGCATCTCATTTACCAAAGGATGTAGTACTGTTCTGTTACCAGGTTAATTTCTTGAACTTGTTTTGAGTTGTGTTGTTGAATATCATTACTCAAAATCCAACCAAATAGACTGCCTCATCAGGAATAACCCTTTCAGCACCAGAATAATGTTTGTAAAATCTTTTTTATGTCTTCAAGATGTGTTAACTCAGGAAATTATTTGTCATGTAGATATGGATGCACTATAGGATTTTTGAATTCCTGAGTATTCTTTTATGGAATCATGTTCATATATCAAGTTTTATAGACTTGCTTTTGGCACACTTTTCCATATCCACATTCTTTTTGTGAATTTCAACAAAAATGGGTTAGTGAGAATACCATATTTCCCTGCACAGCAAAATGACAACTGTATCATTTGGAGAACTCTAAAATGTTAAAAATAGATTGTTTAAAGGCTGCATATTGATGCCTATTTTCTAAGCTTACTAATGTTCTTAATAAAGACAGTGTATGGAAAGTATGGCAATGATATGCAAGTTGCATGGTGAAATGAAGTTGTAATGATTTAACTGTTTAGATGAGTATGTAGCTTAGGTAACAAAATAGACACTGCCATCTGCTGGGAAATGGCTTAATTTTCATTATGTGAAAAATAGTCTCACAGCTTCTGCCAAAGCTGCTTTATTAAACAAGCATGAAAGTTAAAAAATACAGTGTAATATTCTAGCAATTATGTGTATATATAGCAGTTACATCATATGTATGTCTCTATTCACACACACACATACACACTCTCAACTACTGTTAATTAACTGTTAGTTATACAGGAACCATGGATGTGCATATATTGTACTTAGTTCTTCTACAAGACAGGAATAACATGGGTAATTTATTTTATTCAAGAAAAAGCTGAATTACCTGATAATTTTTAATAGGCAAACTGCTTGACCTGATTCTTGAAAAAAATGTTTTCCTTTCAACAAAAAATATTATCAGCAGGTATCTGGTGTTGCTATGGGGGCAGTTATGGCCCTCATGCAAATTTTTTTAAGGCGAGATGGAAAGATTGTTTGGGGTATCAGTCATCCTTTATGCAGTACATTACTAGCTACTGGCAATATATTAATTTTTGTGGTCAAGAGTTTACAGGAGATGAGTGATTTTTTTGAATTATTTAAACAGAACAACACAGTTTTTACAGTTTCCAAAACACTATTCACAGGAAGTGGTCCAATTTTTGAAAACAGAAATTTTTAACAGACCTGAAATGAACCAGGTTAAACTTCCTGTCTGAGGGACAAACACATAGGAGTGCAGCACCCTCCCAATGCTGCACTACAGTGTCAACATTATAGTCACCTGGAGTGGGAACAGAACCCACATCCTTTTGGTCTTTCAGCACCAAAGGTGAGTGTGCTACCTATTGTGCTACTGATAATGACCTTATCCTCTTTCTTTCTGATGCTTTCTTAAACTCTTGTCCATTTCCCTGAGTACTCCCTGACAAGTGCTCATGGCTTATATCATCACTGTTGGCTAATAGTGCCTTTCTATGACTCTACCCTAGCGTCTCCACATCCAGAGCTTATTATCTTCTGCTACAGTTTCACACCAGTTGAATGAGTTATGCATGACCCAGGACTTCCGTCACCCCCCAAGCCAGCTCTACAATAGAGCTCAGAAAGTTCCAAACTACAGTAAAGATTCAATTATCTGAAATAATTGGGACCTAGGGTAGTTCAGATAATCAAACATGCATTGAACCGGATAAAAAAATTCTAAAATCTTGTTTTTTTTCTGCATGTATGGAATATGCTTTTCAACCGTTCAGTGATTCCAATGGAAAATAAAGAGTATTTTTCACACAAGTGGGCTACAAGCTCAAAAAGCACACACAAGCGAATATGTATGTTTACATATTCAGATTTTATGATTTTTCCTCTCCAAAAACTTTGGAAGGCTGAGTTTGGATAACTAACATTTTAGATAATTGGTTTGGATAACAGACTTTTTACTGTACTGCACATTCAGCTCCCTATGAATAAAGCAGTCTTCTTTCTACTCCACTTCTTTTCCTCTCTTCTGTGTCTAATTTTCCTTTGTTACTATGGGGCCTAAAGACTGCACTGATCCACCAGCTGTCCCTGCTTCCTCCACAAGAAACACCAGTGTGCTTTCCCTAGAACCTGTCAGCACTGTTCCTTTCTTAGTGTTTTTCTTTAATTCTGACCTCACATTTGACAGCTTTCCGTTTGCAGATCACTACTCCTTCTCCATTCATCATATTTTTATTGTTTGCAAACAGCCTAAATCCTGGTACCTTCATATCTTTCTCCTGACACTGGCCCATACTTTTCTCAGATACCAGCAATATCCATTCTGCTCTCCTGCTTCACTACACGTAGGTCCTGTCTCTTCCTTCCCAGACTTCTTGCAGTATGTAATAGTAGTAGCAGTGCATTGCCATTGTCTGCATTATTCTTCTTTTCTAGTCTATTATCTTCTGTTTTCCTTATGTAGAGTTGCTTAGAATCTAACCCCTTTTTGTTTTTTTCACAATTCCACCCATCTCCCATCTTACTTTAAAGGTATGATCATGGACATTCCTCTCCAGTCTAGATCTGATCACCATTATAGTCTCTGGGCTAAGATTTAGTCTTTCTTTGCACAGAGCTGGCCCATGTGCCTTTCTACTGTAGGTCCCATGCCAGCTAGTACCAAATCCTTCCCAAATCCTCTCTTTCCTTCATCTGCTAGCTGCTACTGTATGTAATACTTCAGTAAAAACTACAGCTAGTTCCTTAGCACAGCTTTCTCTGTCAGCTGCCTCCTTCTCTTTCTTTTCCTGCCTGCTACTACATCAGCTGTTTCCACTGGCAGGTCACTACTAAGTGCCTACACTACATGTCCATTTCCCTTTCCCCTTAAGACAACTTTGGCTATCTTTTATTGTTGACACATTCAGAGGAGACAAAAACAGTACCAATGACATATCTGCTTCTCTACTCACTGTTTCAGACTCCACCCTTAATCCCCTCCCCCTATAGTCAAGCCCATTTTACAATGCACTGTACTCCTGTGACAAGCTCTACTGGCTGCTGCCCAGTCCTGGCTCCTTACTCTTCCTTGTCTTCCTACTTGTATCACCTTAACTTCCTGTCTGCCACCCTCTGCAGATTACTTTGCTCTGCCTGTCTTATAGTGACCATTACTTTCTCTTCTTCACATTCCTCCGTTCCTGTTGAATACCCCTTCCTTTTTGTCCCCTCCTACTCTCCCACTGGTATTACCTCTACGAATTGCTACCTGTAGCTCTGCCCTCCCTTTATGACTTCATTAACCTCCATTTTGACTTCTTTGTCACTTTACAGGCTCCCTGTCTTAATTCCTCTGTTCACATTTCTGTCTACTATCCCTCCTGCTTGTGCTTGCCTTATAGTTTTTGAGGTATGTTTGCAATTCTGATATCTTTCACAGAAAATGAACATGTGGCTTTATTTGGTCTTAAATTTGGAAAAGAATGTTGTACTGAAAATATGCTATTTGCTTTTGGGGGAGCTTTTACAACTAAGATTAAGATTATCGCAGATTATTAAATTATTTTTAGAAAATTGCATAATTTGTTTTAAAGTTTTTGACACGTGTAATGTTTGATGAGTTGGAAGATAAATTGTAACAAGATTTAGTTTTGTGTCCATACAGAAGGATCTGCATGACAGTCCATCTGGGCTCTGTACTTTAAGAGACATTGCTCTTGGATACCAAAGGAGTTAAAATTTGCAGTCTTTTTTGAAAAGTGTTAATACACCACATATTTGACTGGTTCTGGGTCTGTTATCCAAGAAGAAGGTAAAAATGGGTTCAGAAATAAGGGTAAAACCAGGAAGTTTCTTTAAGGCTTGATTCTGATAGGAAATTATTTAGGCTTCTTTTGTATTTCCCAGGCTTAAAACTGTGCCTGTTTATTACTAAGGCTCCCCATATTTTTATTAATCCTATGGAAAAATAGTTAAGACTGAAACTGTTAGCTGTAGAGCCAGTTATTTAAACTACGTCACCTGAAAACAGAATTGTGGTAATTAGAATGACTGAGGAGTATTTCTGTCCTATGTAGAATACTTTGAAAGGAACTTACTTGATAATCATCTTCAAGGTATACAACATTTCTTTTTGGGAGACGAAGTGCATTAGTCATGCATGTCTTCCTCCATTTACGAATATTAATGCAATTAATGCATATTGCTAATGACTGTAATGTATAAGCAGAAGTATTACTTATAGATTTTTGAAAAATTAATGAAGTAGGAAGAAAGAGTACATAGTAATAAAAATGAGAACAGTATATGTTCAGTTTCATTTTATACAGTATAACAGAATATATTGATGTTCATCTGCCTGCACAAGCCCACACTAGAAGCATTCATAGGGTCATATGAGGTTACTAGGCTAAGAGCCCTAGAGCCTTTTTAGGCCTAGCTCTTCATGTCCCAATTTTCTTGAATTATCTTTGCCACTGGCTAGATGCCTGTGACTTAGGGTATCTGCAAACAGTCCCTGTCCATAATGACCACAGGTGACAAGCCAGGGGTAAATTTGTAATTTTCCATCCATTGGTGCAAATATCATTTGAATAGGCTTAGGGAAGAGCTCTGTTTCACATGAATGAGGAGTCTGTGCCAGAGAAGGGGTAATCTGCAAGACACATACCTGTCCCTCCAACACGTTTTACTTATGTCACAGATGAGGTTTAGATCCTTAGATCGGGTAATTATAGTGCTGTTTGCTTTGTGACTGTGTGGCGTATCCATTAGGGCTAGATCAGAAGAATGCCTTGTAGGTTAGGCAGAAATCAGTACTTCGTAGTCTGTGGGAAACTGAGTACAGGGACTGAGCTTTGAGGTATTCCACATAGGACATATTACTTACACCCTGTATTCTTTAAGTGAGGAATCTTTGTAGCCACTCCAGTTGTTGCAAATGCCTGGTCAGGTACATACCAAAGGGTGGACTGTACTTGATTACTGGTCTAATGACAGTTGAGTATAGTGGGACTAGGATCTCCTTAGATGTAGATGCCATGCCCTTACTTATAAGTTGTGCCACTTTGAAGGACTTTCTCACTATTATGGTGTGATGTCCCCACTCTGGGCCATTAATCAAGGACCCTGAATCCTCACCACTGACACTAGAGAGGGACGTTCACTTGGAATAAAAATGTATACACTCGGTATTTCCAGATGCAGACCTCTCTGCATCAGGCACAATTTCCCTTAAGAGCACACAGGGAACACACTCAGCCTGGGGTCTAGGGTTCTCTCTCTGTCTCTCCCCAGGTCCCCAGGAAGGCTCCCCACTGGCACAGCTACAGAGTTAGGTCCTCAGCAGAGTATCCAAGCCAAGTCCTCTAGTACTGTCTCTGTGAAACCAGTGCTTTGTGTCCCTGCTCCAAGTAGCTGACACACGCACTCTTTGAGATTTAATTTTCACACATACACCTGGGAAAGGTTGGCACAGATTACCTGCTCTACAACGTTGCCCAGTTGATTCACTGCCACTAGTCAGTTACTGTAAGGCTGTTAAAATGGTATCCAATTATACTGAGTGAAGTTAATACTAATACCAATGGTAATGTTGACCAAGCAGTAAGGCTTTCAGGAGCGACCACAGCTGTCACCAAAGACATATATGCAAATACTCTCAAAGCTTAAATATCTTCTAAAAGGACCAGCCACAATGAGAAGTTTAAACATATTTAATAATAAATAATAAAAGAACATGAAAATATGAAATATGTATTTACAGTAAACACCAGAGTTTCAACCACAAGGAATATTAAAGTAACAAAGATGAATAGATTCACATAGATACAGAAAAACAGTAGTTAACTAATCTAACTATAGCTTCCTGACTAATCTAAAGAGTTGCTATCCCTGGTCACTTACTAGAGCAAGGCAAGATGAAGTAGGTGAGGGATCCTTCTATGTCAGGTTTCCAAAACAGAGTGCTCAATTTGACTGAGAGACTTCTCAATATAATATCTAAATATTATGTCTGGGATAGCTTACTAAATTACATCACAACTTTCACACACTATCACCAACACTAGAAGCTGCCAGGATTTTGGCACGTATGTGTTACCAGAAACACAGATAGAATTTTGCTCAGATCCGCTGCAGTTCCTGGAAGTCATAAAACAATTTCAAACCTCTGCCCTTCCAGAGTAGCAGTTATCTCTCGAGCACTAGAGACAATAAAGAAGGCTTCCTAATGCTTGGTTTCCCAGACATTTTGTCTCTGGCTGCAACCAGAAGTGTAAGATGCAATATTTATGGCCTAATTTAATTTTAACAATTTCTCAAAGTCAGGTGGATTGAGATTAAACTGTTCTCTTCCATTATCCTTTGTTACAATATATACATTTCATCAGTTACAATAGTGCATGTACATTTCTTTTCTTTCCAACAGGGCACATTGTTGATACATTTTTTAACACAAGCAACTTTACAAATCAGGTTTGATATTCAAATAACATATAATTCTTTACAAAATCCCAGCTAGCTGTGCTAGCATATGTTAACATATCCACTACCCTACTTCTCCTAGTATAGCTGGCAGTACCTCCCATCGTCACATATGGAGACATGGTTTTCAAAGTTCAGGTTCCTTTCAACCCGAGTTCCCAAGTCATTTATCACTGAGTCTGCTCTTAAGGGAGTGTTAGGGGTAGTTGTCTTCCCAAAGGGTGTAATTATGTATTTTTTTACATGGAGTTTTAGACCATGGTTCTTGCAGCAATTAATTGTCTGAGTCAGATTCTCCTGGAAGATATCTGCATCTTTGGAGAATTCACTGATTGAACCCAGCTTGCAGCCATCAGCAAATTTGATCAGCCAAAGTCCCTCTACAATTGCCTTGATTTCAGAGAAGTATATTCCAAACAGGTGAGTTCCCTGTACTGAGCCCTGTGGGGTACCACTAGTAACAGTCATATTGGTGGAGGTGGATTCCGCCCACCCTAACTTTATGCATCCAGTCTGTTAGCCATTTGGCTATCCATTGGGTGACATAGGGATTTATGCCTAAATTTTGAGTTTGCCTATAATACCTGAGTGAGGTATTGTATTAAATGCCTTTAGCAGGTCAAGGTAGGCAGTATGTACTGATTTGCCCTCATCCATGGCTGTGTTGACCTTCTCTAAGAAGTCCATGAAGTTTAGTAGGCATGACCTGACCTGAAACCGAGCTGGGATGGGTCAGTTGTCTGAAGATTTCCTATGTTTTTACCAGGTCCACAATAATTCTTTCCACAGCCTTGCATGTAAGACAAATCAAACTTAAGGGTCTTTAGTTCCCTGTGTCTGTTGATGGTCCATCTTTGTGTAATGAGATGAAGCCTGTCTGGATGCTGTGGTGCAATAGAGATTCTAGATGGCCTAGCAGATCATGTTTCAAATTATTGAGGAGGAATCTTGGGATATTATCAGAACCCATTGATGTAGTATTTTTGTCACTGGAGAGTGCAACAAAGACCTGTTCTTTGGAGATATTTGGGGGAGAAATGTTAGAAGGTCTTTCAGGGGGGAAACTGAGGATGGTACAGGGATGAAACTGAAGATAAACGTATTGGCCTGCAAATTTGCTATACCCCTCAGTTTGGTATAGGAAGTTCTATTTACTATTAGTTCAGCACTCTGTTGGGTGTTCCCTTTAAGGGTGTGTGTATAACTGAAGAATGCCTTGTGTTAATCTTAGCCTGGGAGGCCATTTTTGTCTCAAGGTTGGCTTTGGTGAACTTGATTAGTCCCATGAGTTGCTTGTTGAGACTGATGAAGGAGTTTTTTGTATTTTGGGCATAGCCCTTCCTATTTTGGGGCAGGATTTTCTTTCTTTCTTTTCTTGTGCAACCTAATTATACTGGGGTTCCACCAAGGTGGGCTTGTTTTTGAAGTTTTTCCTAAGTTTATTTCGGTTTGGTACTGCTGTTTCTTTGCAGTTATTTACATGCTTGTACAGGGTCTCCATAAACACTTCCACATAGACCACTGTGTTCTTTGAGTTTGGCAGGACTTGGACTTTATCATGTTATTGCTTAATAGGAGGTAGTCAACATTAGAAAAGTTCTTAAAGGTTTGGGGTTTACCGGGAGTTCAGCCTTTATATTTATTTCAAGGGTGGTGACCACTTTGTGAGCTGAACTGACCAGTGAGGCCATTACATGAGGGGAACCGCAATGCTCACTCATATTTGTGAGTACAGTATCCAGAATATTTGCACCCATAGTAGGTATACAGACTAGCTGTTCCAGGGTGTTTGCATTGATAAAATCTAGGAATCTTCAAGCCTACATGTTAGTGGTTGTGTATGTATCCCAGTTTATGGTGGGGTAGTTGAAATCACCTATGAATATAGTGTTGGGCTGAATTGTGAGTAACTTCAGTACATTCAGGTATGCAGTATGGTTATGCTGGCTTATAGATGGAGACCTATAGCTAGCAAAAATATGCTATTAGACTTTACCTAAGGTTAGTTGGACATGGAGTAGCTCAAGCATGTCATATTGTTTGACTAGTTTTGAAACTGATACATTTCCACCTCTTGCCCCTCCGTGGGTGGTAGCCTTGTACTGCCAGGATGCCATCCACTGATTTAAGCCATGCCTCAGTAACTGCACAGATGTCAGCACTTTGTAGGGTGAGGAGCACTTCCAAGCAGTGGAGCTTATTGTTGATGCTCCTAACACCTGGCAGTAACACCTCTAGTTTATGTTACGTAGAATTTAGTGTGTTCGAAGGATTATCAGGTTGGCATTGCCTAAAAAAGTCACTATAGGGAAGGATAATGTTTTGGCCAGTATCCAAAAGGCTAGTGGGGACAAGTGCAATTCATCCCTGGGAAAGCAGCATGGTTTGCTGATCATATCCTCCCAAGCTGAAAATATTGGATAATTTTAGAATGACACAATTAACTTAACTCAATTGTTAAAGTCAATCATCTTCTGTTTATATTGTAGTGTCATCCTTGGAGAAGGTAGTGTGCTGCTCAGTGCTTGGCACATACTTGTGGTACACATAATCTGAAAGCTGTATCATGTCTGTTTTCATATAGGCCAGGGAAGTACATCTCAGGTCATTAAAAACCACATGGATATGACAGAGTCATACTGGTACTTGTGGTTTAATGTCCTGAGCACATATGTGATCTGGTAGATGTTTGCCCCGATAGACAAATAATGGTGGCTGGCTCCTTGCTTAGCCTGCTGTGGGGAGCATCAGTGTGTCTCACAACAGAGTCTTCAGTGACCAATTTATTCGGTTGTGTGCCAGTGTGCCTTAAAGGCTTAGTGGTTCATACATTGTGAGATGTAGTTATAGGTGTCCTGGGGAGTGTTGTCTTTGAAAAGTGTTTGGAAGGTTGCTGAAGACAATGTATGGGAGGCCTTTGAGTTTTGGGTAGATTGCTCTCATCCGTAGTAGGTGTAGAGTGTGTGTGTGTGTGTGTGTGTGTGTGTGTGTGTGTGTGTGTGTGTGTGTGTGTGTGTGTGTGTGTGTGTGTGTGTGTGTGTGTGTGTGTGTGTGTGTGTGTGTGTGTGTGTGTGTGTGTGTGTGTGTGTGTGTGTGTGTGTGTGTGTGTGTGTGTGTGTGTGTGTGTGTGTCTGTGTGTGTGTGTGTCTGTGTGTGTGTGTGTCTGTGTGTGTGTGTGTGTCTGTGTGTGTGTGTGTCTGTGTGTGTGTGTCTGTGTGTGTGTGTGTCTGTGTGTGTGTGTGTGTGTGTGTGTGTGTGTGTGTGTGTGTGTGTGTGTGTGTGTGTGTGTGTGTGTGTGTGTGTGTGTGTGTGTGTGTTACTGGCAACCTGTTTGAAGATGTCAGTGTGTATATGTAAGAGCTTTGCCTCCAAAGACATAATGTAATTACATCTCTCACATACTATATTCGTGGGCTTAAGAATAAGGTGGTTGTCAGTAAACATGAGACAATTGCTTTATTGTCTCAGGGTGCCCACTTCCACCAGGATGGCTGCAGAGACAGTAGGAAAGTGCACATCCATGGCTATGGATCCTTTTTTTTGTGATCCGTGAGGGGTGGTTCAGTTGGGATTAGGAATTGTGCTTGTAGGTTTTTGGAATTGTTGGGCTTTGAGGAGAGATCTGGGATTAATCTAAAACAACAATCTTATGGTACTAGTTCTTAGTGGGCAAACTAGCTGCTCTCCCCTCAGCTAACTTGAAAAAAATCGCAGAGGAAGTTTTATGTGGAAAATTCCTACCCTAGGCTTGCTTCTGAACAGGGAGCTCAAACCAGTGCAGCACAGGTTATAAGAGATGAGTTAGACAGGAATCCAGTCGGTAAACAGTAAAAAATGCAGTACACACACTCAAACACACACACACACACACACACATATATATATATAAATATATATATATATATATATATATATATATATATATATATATATTTATATATATATATATTTATAAAATGTACGCGCGCACATATGTGTGTGTGTGTGTGTGTGTGTGTGTGTGTGTGTGTGTGTGTGTGTGTGTGTGTGTGTGTGTGTGTGTGTGTATATATTTATATATATATATATATATATATATATATATATATATATATATTCACAATACCCTCACTATTGTGAGTGATACTGCAAGGCTTAGTTTCCCAGGCTAAGTAAAATGCAAACAGAAAAAAAAATGCGATGCAAATATAATAAATGAGGCTCAGATCCTGCAGCAATTCACAATGCTCTGACTATTGTGAGTAATACTACAAGATAAGGCTAAGGTCCCCAGATCAAGTAAAATGCAAACAAAAAAACTGCAGTCAAAATATAATAAATGGGACTTAGATCCTGCTGCAATTCAGAATGCTGTCAAAATTGTGAGTAATATTACAAGACTAAGGTTCCAGGACTAAGGAAAGTGCATACCGAAAAAAAATGCAATGGAAATGTTATAAATGAGGCTCAAATCCTGCAGCAATTCACAGTTTTGTCACTATTGTGAGTTATAGTACAAAACTGAAGTCCCAGACCAAGTAAATTGCAAGCAAAAAAAATGCAGCAGAAAAGAAATAAATGAGGCTCAGATCCTACAGCAACTACTGACAGTTCCTCCATTGCTGTGAGGGATACTGCAAAACTAGTGTCCCAGACCAAGCTTAAGATGCAAACAGCTGACATTTGGTTAAAACAAGCAAAGATGCAGAAAAGAACAGTACACAGTTTAATTACATTAACACTCTGAATATCGGAGTGTGCATTAGTTGAAATGAGATTATGTAAAACAGAAGTTAAATCGAGCTTTAAGCGTCTAATGGGAGTGCCTTATAGTTTGAGCTATCAGTGTCTAGTAGAAATAGCAGTAGGAGGGGCTTGCAAACTCTAATTTACAATAGGTGAGTAGCTAAAAAGGCACGCACCAAATTTAAAAGCACAACATGAATTGGGCGAGTAGGTAAGAAAAATCCAACAATAAATGCAGTAAAACAGTTTAAACTCAAAGCTGTTGTAGCTGAAGAGGAGTCTAGGTATATACCTTAAATAAGAAAACTCTCAGCTCCTCCCACTAATTGGCTGGTATAATTCCTGTTCAATCAATGAACCCAAAAAGAGTGTTTTCTAGCTTACCCCTAGCCAGCAACTTTTAAGACTTAAAAAAAAACTTTGTAGTAAAACAAAGTTTAAAATGCAACAAAATGTAATATACTGATACCAGAATCAAAAAGTAATACAAATATCCAAACTTTAAATGTATAAAATCCAAAAATGAATGCATTAAAAACAGCAGTTTTAAATTCAGAGCTCAGAATTCCTCCTCTGGCTCCCTGGCTAATCCCCACCCATCAGAAGAAGACTAACCGCTGTCACAGAAAGTCAATTGCTCACCCTTTTAGTGCCAGCTGTAGGACTCGTAAAGCTGAATCTCCACAGAAGCCTGCATTGGGGGATTACAGCTTCCAATCTCAGTTAAGATCCCTTTGGGAACCTTCTTTCCTCTTTATTATATACTTTGATTGAATGCATATTTGCTAGGAGATTTTTTGGGTGTAGAAATATAGAGAATGCATAAGTGAGTGAATGGTCATTTGAGTGAATCACAAAAGGTTGAATTTAGTTTTATATAGTGTAAGTAAGTAGGAGTGCATAGGAAAATTAATGTTTGAATGAAAACTGCTGTTTGTGAAGATGTGGAAAAAGACTGTTATAGCAGTTGTGAATATGCAGGTGTTTGAGGGTTACGTTTTGAATAAGGGTTAGGTAAGTGGATAGAGTCAGTGTAATGCATGTTTTTGTTGTCTGTCTTTTGTGTTCTTTTGTTTTTGTGTAATGGTACTGTTGGAGAAAGAGTTTTTATCAATATAATGTTTAGGGTTAGGGTACAGTTAAGGGTAGCATACGAGTCAGATGGTAGAAGCACCCCTGCCCACTTACTCATGTGTGCTAAACCTAACCCCTATACTTGCCCTTAACCGTACACATTACATTAGTAAAACCCTTTCCCTAACAGTATCAGTAGCAAGGTAACACTTGGTCTTGTATTTGTATTTGGCATTTACTGATACAGGGCTTTTTTAGTGGGAGAGAAGTAGTCAGTGTTTTGTGACTGAGTCTTACGAGTCTTTTGGTGTTTTTTGTTATTCTTTCTTTTTCTTAAACCATTTGTGAATCCCTCATATGAGTTTTCAATATTTTATGATATAAGCATATATATGTGTGTGTGTGTGTATATATATATATATATATATATATATATATATATATATATATATATGTATATGTATGTATGTATATATATATATATATATATATATATATATATATATACATACATATATATATGTATGTATGTATATATATATATATATATGTGTGTGTGTATGTGTGTGTATTAATTTTTTAATGTATTTACTATTTACTACTGCTGTTACGAGCTTACTACAGTTTTGTTTGTATGCATAATACTGCATTTAAACACGTATAGTGATTTTGTAAATTGATGTTCTTCGTGTTTCACTGTTGCAGTCATTACATTTGGGTAATCTGCTGGCAGGTTGCCCTCAAGTCGGCCTGAATATCAAAGTCTTGGGTCCTGCATCGGTTGCTGTCTCTTCTTCCATGACATCAGGTCGTCAGGGGTATAAAACAGGCAGCCAACGTCATTTTCTTTAGTCTTTCTTGCCGCGCGGTGCCCGAAACAGAAGCAGTTTGCAAGTGCCGGTCGGCCGACTCCTGAAATTTTCGAATTCGAGTTTCAGAACCAAAGTCTTCGCTTAAAGCTAAGTACCCCATTGGGGAATCTTTTTCTTGCTCCATACTGATGTCAGTAAAAGTTAATAATTGCATTACTTGTGTGAAGCAAATACCGCATAAGGATTTCCATTTGTACTGTATTCCTTGCCTAGGCCCAGATCATAACGTGCCTTGCTGTCGGTTTTGTGCTAGATTTAACCAACGCACTATTAAGCGTCGGTATATCTTTGCTTCAGAATATTTTGGAAACAGATTTAACTACCCTGAAATGTCGTCGGATAGCAATCCGACTACCGGAGTTCACAAAAAATGCAAAGAAAAGGACAGAGGCAGACCGTCGAGGTCCAAAACCGACGACGAAGCTTCCCCTAAGCCAGTCGCGGGTTCGCCGGTACTCAGTGAGGTGCTTTCGCAGCCCCTGATACCCGCTACTTTCGAGTCGCAGACCTCTACCGAGACCCATGTGGAGTCCGGCATGCCGCAAGATTCTCAAAGTATTATACACACGGATTTCTCTCCCCCGGATGGGTCTGGAGCCGCTGAGCAGGCACTGGTTTCTGAGGGTGTCTTCAGGTATTAGCATTTCTATATAAAACCGACGCCAGCTTCAAAAACAAAGACAAAAGCAACTTCTAAGTTAAAAATCTGACGCATGAGCCACGTGCTCAGGCCTCTATGCCCAAAAAACAGATGATCAAAATGGCTGAAGACTTAATTACCAGGGGTTCCCTACCCCCTCCTGATAAGAGGCCAAGGCAAGACACTGATTATGAATCTTCAGATCAGGTTTCTATTTCTTCTGATTCCTCTTCTGATCTGGAATTTTCTACACCACCCTATGAGGATTCAGATGCAGATGAATCCATCCCATCTGCATCTCCTCCTGAAGATTATTCCTTTGAACAAACCTTGCATACTTTGAGGGAGCATTTTCATTGAGAGAGTCAAGATTTCTCAGAATCAAAAAAGAGGCTTAGGGATTTCCTTCTTCTCCCTCAGCATAGGCCTTTAGCCATACCTCTTGTATTAGACATTGTTGATGATGTGTTTTCGGAATCAAGCATGACTCCAGCCTCCTTACCTCCGGCTCCTAGCAAACCAGACTGATATTACAGGGTTCCTGATTCACACAAATTTTTATTTAAAAACCCTGCTGCTGACCCTGAAACTATCTCACAGGATCCCAAAGGTGTAAAGGCCTCAACAGCTAAAAATCCTACCCCCTCTGATAGAGATTCCAGGGCGCTGGATATGGGGAACGAAGGTTTACACATCTGCAACCTTGGCAATTAGGGCCTTAAACTGCCAGTTTCATATGCTTAAATATCAACAGCATGTTATGGGATTACTGAAACAGAAAATGATGTTGATTTTTGAATGTGTGGAAAATAATTACAGGAATTATTGCATTCCTATATCATTCATATAGAGTGATTTGTGACAGACGGGTACCAGTAAGAGTGAAAGGGAAGGTCTACAAGAGGGTAGTGAGACCAGCTATGTTATATGGGTTGGAGACAGTGGCATTGACAAAAAGGCAGGAGTCAGAGCTGGATGTGGCAGAGTTAAAGATGTTAAGATTTGCACTTGGTGTGACTAGGATGGATAGGATTAGGAATCAGTATATTAGAGGGTCAGCTCATGTTGGACAGTTTGGAGACAAAGCAAGAGAGACGAGATTGCGTTGGTTTGGACATGTGCTGAGGAGGGATGATGGGTATATTGGGAAAAAGATGCTAAGGATGGAGCTGCCAGGTAAGAGGAAAAGAGGAAGGCCTAAGATAAGGTTTATGGACGTGGTGAGAGAGGACATGCAGGTGGTTGGTGTGACAGAGCAAGATGCAGAGGATAGGAAGAAATGGAAAGAGATGATCCGCTGTGGCGACCCCTAACGGGAAAAGCCGAAAGATGATGATGATGATGATTTCATGCAGCAGAACAAGTTGGAAAGCATACTTTGCAATTTGGTTTTGATTCCTTAGAGGTCTCCTGCAGGGCCGCGGTTACTGGATCTGTGATTAGAAGGCATGCGTGGCTAAAAGAGCAAAATTTGCCTGATCATGTTAAAGCTAAATTGCTGGATGCACCTTTACAGCATGATACTCTGTTTGGTATTAAGGCAGAAGAGGTGTTAAAGAAAATGGAAGACAAAGCTAAGTCTATGCAAACTGTAAAAGACTTCTTACATGTGCAGCCACCAAGATTCGTAGACACTGGCCTACAAAAAAAATTAGTCCTTTCCTGTGTCCGACAGAGCTTCATGGGGCAAATCCAGGTGCTCTAAAGGCTCTAGATACCAGTCACAGAATTCTTACAGGTCAAAGCAATGGGGTGCCTCTAGCTCCAAATCTGGAGGAAATAAAGCGCAACCCTACAGTAAACAGTCTCAATGACTTCCCTCTGCCATCACCAAGCACTTATCTTTTGGCAGCCCCTTTAGGGGGAAAATTAGCACTTCATGCTCAAAATTGGCAGTTAATAATGCAGGACAAGTGGGTATTAAACAGAGTATCCCAGGGATACAGATTTCATTTCCACACTCTGCCAATTCCAAACGGTTGGTCAGATCTGCCACAAAATCAGTGGGCAGAGGCACATTAACAAGTTACGTCTCTCATGGATATGGGGGCTATTCAGCCAGTGCCAGAACAGGAAAAAGGACAAGGTTTTACTCAAGACTGTTCTTGGTTCCCAGAAAAGACAAGGCCTGGCACCCAATACTGGATTTATCAATTTTGAACACATTCTTGGACATACCAAAATTCAAAATGCTAACTTTGCAGCAGCTTCTGCCCATGCTGGGCAAGAACACTTGGCTAGCGACTTTAGACTTAAAAGAGGCATACCTGCATATCTCAATAAGGGAATTGTGCAGAAGATACCGCCGCTTCAAGGCTGGTTTCAAGCATTACCAATTCTTTGCACTACCCCTTGGGTTATCTACTGCGCCCAGAGTCTTTACAAAGTGCCTGGCACCAGTAATTGCATTTTGCAGGCAAATAAGTATACAAATCTATCCTTACTTGGATGACTATCTCATTCAAGCAGAATACAAGGACATTTTTCGTCAGCATCTGGCATTTGTGAAAAGGCTTCTAACATGCCTAGGGTACACAATAAATGAAAAGAAATCACAACTGGTACCCTCTCAAAAGATAACATTCCTGGGTGCAAGTTTGAATACAACTGCCCAGATGGCTTTCCTCACGCCAGACAAACAAAGGCAACTGACTATTTACTTCAAACAGAGGGCAACAAAAACCCAGTTATCTGCAAGACAAATTATGCAGGCTTTGGGGTTCATGGCATCCTGCATTCTACTGATTCCATATGCACAACTGCATATGAGGAAACTACAGTGGTACCTAAAAAGTTTATGGAGTCAACATTGTCACAGTCTGGAAACAATGATTCCTGTCATTCCCTGCCTACAACAGGAGTTTCTTTGGTGGGCAGAGACATGTCACCAGAACATGGGATGGTCTTTCACTCTACCCCCTGCCAGCCAAACCCTAACTACAGAAGCATCAGACTATGCATGGGGGGCCCATCTGGCGGGGAGATGCATTCAGGGCATATGGAGCCCAAAACAAATGCATCTACATATCAACCAGAAAGAGATGTTAGCTGTTCAGAATGCCCTGACAGCCTTCAAGGACTTACTTCATCCAGGACAACTACTGATAAAGATAGACAACACCACAGTTATGTGGTACATAAACAAGCAGGGGGGCACACACTCCTACCCCCTTTGCAAACTAGCCATGACACTGTGGAACACAGCCTTGACTTACCAAGTACATCTTCAAGCTCAATTCCTGCCAGGAAAACAAAATACTCTGGCAGACGACCTAAGCAGAAACCTTATGGACCCTCACAAGTGGAGACTGGATCCTCAAGTCTTCAGCATGATAACAAAGAAATGGGGGAGCCCGGACATAGATCTATTTGCCTCTCCCCAGAATTATCAACTGGATAAAATTCTGCACAAGGACCTATCACAGACAAGCATGGAAAGTGGATTCCCTATCCTTCAGTTGGAAAAACCTATCAGTTTATGCCTTTCCTCCTCTGCCTCTTCTTCCCATGGTCCTACTAAAGGTCAGACAAGAAAAACCAAAAATGATTCTAATTGCTCCGGACTGGCCCTGCCAACACTGGTATCCAATCCTAAGGAATATGTCTCAACTCCCTCCTTGGTACTTGCCTCAAATACCTCATTTACTGTCTCAGCAAAACAATCAGATCCTGCACAATCAGCTCCAAACTCTGAACCTGGCAGCATGGCTGATCATGTAGTTATTCAAACAACACCTCAGTAAGTCTGTGATGGATGTCATTTTGGAATCCAGAAGGCCTAGTACTGGAAAATCTTATGCTGATAAATGGAAGAGATTCTGTGCTTGGAAGCAAGCACAAGGAACTGACACAGCAAAGCCAAATATTCCTCAGATTTTACAATACTTGACTGAGATGCTTGACAAAGGCCTATCTTTTTCATCAATAAAAATCCATGCCTCTGCCATCTCGGCTCATTACAAAACAGAGCCACCGATCTTTTTTCATCCTTTTCTAAAACAGTATTTTAGAGGGGCCAAAAATTTAAGGCCTTCCAGAAGATCACCAATTCCTGCATGGGACCTCAATTTTGTGTTGGAAAAGCTCACCCTGCCTCCATTTGAACCAGCTGCTACTGCAGATATAAAGTTTTTATCATGGAAAACAGCTTTACTTCTGGCAATCACTTCAGCAAGAAGGGGTTCAGAGCTACAGACCCTCATGGCTGTGGAGCCTTTTATTATTTTTTACCCAGACAGGGTGTCCCTCAGAACCAATCCTTCTTTTATGCCTAATGTGGTATCCAGTGTGGCTCTTAACCAAACTATTCACCTGACAACTTTTTATCCAAGTCCGCAGAACAAGGGGGAGCTGATTCTGCATTCCTTGGACGTGCGCAGACAACTAAGATTCTACTTAAACAGAACCAAATCTCTAAGAAACACTGAGCAGCTACTGGTGGCATTTGCTGCAGGATCAGAGAGAAAGGCTATTTCAAAGCAGACTATTTCAAAGTGGATAAGCCACTGCATTCATTTCTGCTATTTGCATCATGGTAAACCGGTGCCCAAGGGCATTAGGTCTCATTCCACCAGGGCTGCATCTACATCAGCAGCTTTTCTCAGAGGGGTACCAACCAAAGACATTCTAGAAGCTGCTACTTGGAGTTCTGTTCATACTTTTACAAAGCATTTTCATTTGCCTCTTTTCTCTAAGTCCAGGGCAGGCTTTGCCACTGCAGTTCTGCAGGGCCTTATAGCCACCCCTAATACTATTTAGCTCCAGCCTCCCATCCATAGCTTTAGGATTCTACCCAAATGTAATGACTGCAACAGTGAAACATGAAGAACATAGTACAGTTGTGTACACTTACCATAAATGTAGATATTCGAGTGTATTCACTGTTGCAGTCTGGGTTACCCGCCCGCCAACCCCCCTTTATTCTACAGCTTGTCTTTCTTTCACTTCACTGTATTCTACAGCCTTTGTGGTGTATTTGCTTTTAGATGAAGGTAAAGTTTATATTGTGACCATTGCATGTATGTATAGTCATATATTTATATACATTTTTGCTCCCCATTTGGGGGGCACCTGACATCTGGGGCAAAACAAAATAAAGAAAATGGTGTTGGCTGCCTGTTTTATACCCCTAACGTCATGGAAGAGGAGACAGCAACCAACGCAGGACCCAAGACTTGATATTCAGGCCGACTGAGGGCAACCTGCCAGCAGATTACCCAAATGTAATGACTGCAACAGTGAATACACTCGAACATCTACATTTATGGTAAGTGTACACAACTGTACTTTTTATGCCTTGTACTGTGAAACTGAAGTTCAGTGGTGTCAGTGCAACACCAGGGGCTGCCTCAATTATGCCTATTGTTTTTGTTGTCTATCTGCTTCATTTTGAAGTTCTGACAGGAAAATATTAAATTTTTTCAGTTTTCTTCTTCTTTTTATATGATATGTACTACTAAGTTAACATTGTAATAGCTGTTTTTATGGTTAAATCGTGACTTTTCTATGAATTAATTTATTTGCATTTTCTGGGAAGATTTTTTTCATTTTTGACTGGAATCACCAAGTAAATGCTTACATACGCTGTTTTAAAAGATTTCTATTTGATTTAAGGTCGTAATATTTGATTTTTTGCAGTTTTTAGGGCAAGTAAATTTTACTTGGTACTGTGACTGTGTGTGCTGTTGTTTACTACACTGTGCAAGGTTTTAGAACAAGGCTTAGAATATTAAAACTGTTTTTGCTACATTTTATGCAGTTTAGCCATATTTGCTGTGTGGGGCATAGCTTTTATATTTTTCTGTTATTGCTGTCTTTAGCCCTTAATAGCATCAGTGTTTTATTCTGTCTGATGTTTCTTTTCCTGACTTAATGGATCCCTTATCTGATTTTTCAGAAGGTGAACAGGTTTAGAAACTCAAGCAGATGTTCACCTTTCCATATATGCTAGCTGGGTTTAGAAATGTATTTGACTGGAAGGAGTGTGGAGCTGCACCAGAGATGGGCAGAGTTTATGATCTTATTGAAGAAGGTAATATTTCAATGGGCTTACAGTTTAGATGACTTTGTTGCATCTTTGCCTGCTGAACAGAAATGTTACATGAATGACATTGTTTCTTGTCTGACTCAGGATGTGAAACATGCTTTGAGAAGTACAGTAAACTCTCAGTTAACCGGCACCCATGGGGATTGGTAGATGCCAGATAACTGTAGTTTGTGGTGGCTTGAGAGTTACAATATTATAAATAGGCCTGACTAACACTGTACCCTATACTATTTGTTTGATTTGACTTGTTCATAGGTTGGGGAGGGAGGGAATTTATTCCTATTGTCCTTTTTAAAACTCTAAAACTGTAAGGTATGTTTCTGCGTGGGGGGGGAGGGGGCAGAAAGTACAACACATGAAAATTGTACTGCATTTTTTTGATTTTTTTTTTTCTGGTTGCTTGAATTCCGGTTAACTGAGAGTTTACTGTATCTAGGAAGGTGCAGACACACATTCTAGAAATGCGGACACTTTGGATGTATTGAGAAAGTATATTTGGTTACATAACTAGAATTCTTCTGAGATTTTGAATGCCCCTTTATGTTTTGAATTTGTGTGTTGTCCTGCTGCTATCCAGATTCTCAAAGAATGGGATGGAAGAGGTAAATTGATGCTTGGAATTTCTAGAACATTTCATATTCTCTTGCTCTCCACTAACAAGGAGACCCAACTTCAAAGGGCAGAACAAATAAAAGTCTCAGCCTTATGAGAGTCAGGGTAACAGGAGGAAAGGGCAGGAATATAATCCTTCCAAACCAAATAAAAGGAGTTTCTTTCTCAAAAAGGATCAATTTCCTGCTACAGAATGACTGTACTGAGACTTGGACATCTTTTCTTTCCTCCAGTCCATCCTCCCCTTTCCCTTACCCCTTTCACTCAACACAACAGCCTGGTCACAGATAGCCTCCAACAAATGACTGCTGAGAAGAATTCAAAGATAATACTTTTGGCAGTGGACAAAAATTCCTCTTCCCTTCAGAAGAATCTCCTTGCACACACCAATGCAGACACATCTCTTCTGTTTGGTATTATTTCACATGTTGCAAGCAGGGTTTATAGAACTAGTTCCTTTACCACGAAAAGGAATACGATTTTATTTCGGATTTTTTTGTACCTAAAAGAAGCTATCATGGACACCAGTGTTAGATTTGTCTTATCTAAATACCGTTCTGAAAGTACCAAAATTCAGTATTCTTACTCTGCAGATGGTACTACCCTTTCTTCTGGACCTTAGTTTCATGGTGACTTTAGATCTAAAAGATGCTTATCATCACATTCAAATTGCTCCCAACATCAGGAAATATCTGAGATTTGCTGAGTCTGGTTCACATTATTAGTTTTCTGCATTACACATTTGGGTTATCTACTGCACCTTGAGTATTCATAAAGTGTCTGGTTCCAGAGGCTGCTTACTGCAGGACCCAGGGTGTCCACATTTTCCTTTATTTAGATGACTTGCTGATTTGTACAGAGTCTATTTCCTGGTATTTAGAATCATTGCACAAGGTTTTGACCCATTGTAGCTCACACAGGCTTTACGTTGAATCTACAAAACCTCTAACACCCTCACAAAGAATTGCCTTCCTGGGTGTATGACAGAAAGAGAAAAAAGAATGGTCTTTCTTCCAGTAGACAAAGTCCCAACCTATCAGAACATTTTCAGGGATTTCTCTCTTCAAGAAGCTACCTCCACAAAAGAGTTTTTCAAAATTTTAGGCCTCTTGGCAACAATAATCATCATAACATCACCAGCCATACTCCATATGAGAAAGATTCATTGTTACTTAAAAAATTGTTGGTCTCAGTACCTGCATCCCTTAGAGTTCCAGGTGTCTGTGCCGAAGTTTGTGAAGTAAAAGTTACAGTTATAAAGCATATAAATGTCAAAGAAATGTTAGTAGTGATTCAGGCTTTAAAAGTTCTTTACCCCTTGTTGTCTCCAGGTCCCCTTTTAGTGGTGACAGACAATACTGCAGTCATTTGGTACCTGAACAAACAAGGGGGTACAAGTCATACCCTCTTTGCTGGTTGACATTGATGTCCATGGAGCTAGTCTTATAGCATTCAATGATGCTTCAGGCCTCATACATCTCTTCAGAGCAAAACATAGTGGGAGACAAACTAAACAGATCCTGGAAGGACCCTTACAAGTGGAAACTCAGGATAGAGTTCTTTCAGGATTTGGTTCAGATGTAGGGAGCACCTCAATTAGATGTATTCATCTCCTTTCAAAACAAGCAGTTGGAAAAATTCTGTTCTAGACATCCTTACAGCTATTCTTGGAGGACAGGACAAGAATGTTGCTTTATGTATTTCCACTCTTTCCACTGATACCCAAGGTACTTCTAAAGATTCATAAAGAATGACCAAAGATAATTGTGGTGATCACTTTTGGCCCATGCAAAGTTGGTACTCCCTTTTAATTAATGGATTTGGCTAAGGGCAATTACCCCAGGCTCCTCACACTCTGGAACTGCACACACAGTGTCCAGAGCTACTAGTGCACCCTCATCTTAGAGCAGTTACAACCCACAGCCTAGATGATTCCATTTTGATATATTTTAAGGACTTGATCCATGAGGATCTGCAGCAGGTATTGAAGGGGAGAAGAAAGCATGCAACTACAAAATCACATGTTTACAAGTGGAAGAGGTTGTCTAGGTGGTGTTTAACCAATGTCAGACGTCCTAGTATGGCATCTTACCCTCTGATTTTGAAATATTTGTGTGAGCTACTCAGTGTTGGCTCTATCTTATGCATCTTGTGGCCATCTCAGCTTGTTTGGCCATGGACCCTCCTTCTTTTCACTATGTTTTGTAGTCAAACAGTTTATTGGAAGAGTATTGCATTTGAGACCCCCTCAAAAGCAAATTCCTCCTCCTTGGGATCTAAACTTTGCTCTTGAAAATTGACCTTATTTCCTTTCGCACTTGCCTTTCAAGCTGATTTGAAGTTCATCACTTGGCGAACTGTTTTGCTTATTAGTCTGACATCTGCAAAGTCACTGAGCTGCAAGCTGTCATTGTGGGCCAACCATATCTGATTTTTCACAAGGACAGGGTTAACACACCATTCCCTCCTTCATGCCAAAATCTGTTTTTGAATTTACCCTGAATTAAGCTGTTAATCTCCCATTTTTTTTTATGGAACTTAAAACAAGGGAGAGTGCTGATTTGGAAAACCTTAGATGTGCACAGGCTGCTCAGGTACTACCTTGACAGAAATAAGCTCTTGAGGAAATATGAACAACTGTTTATTTCCTATTCTGGGGCTAAGAAAGGTCAACCTGACTCTAAGCAAATGATTGCTTGTTGGTTATCCTTTGCTGTTGTTTTTGTTACACTCACCATGGTAGATCTGTTCCAGGCAAGGTTAAGGCACATTCAAGCAGAGCATTATCCTCTTCAGTTGCATACTGTAAAGGAGTGGTCTCTAGAAACAGCAACTTGGTCATCTGTTTATGCATTTACAAAGCAGTACAAACTGGATTCTTTCTGTAATTCCAGAGCAGGCTTTGTGAAAACCTATCACTAGGGGCTACTTTATCTTTATCCTTCCTCCTCTCGTGTAGTGTAAGCTTTGGGACTCTACCCATATGCCATTGAGGCAATGTGCATGTTGAACACAATACAGTTGCGTTAGTCATACTTATTGATAGATATTGTGTAAATTAAAATGCTTTTCTCCAATATACTGTGTGTACAGTGAAAGGAAATGTGCAAGGCCAAACAGCAGTTTTCAAAATAATATGCTTGCTTTGCAAGAACACTTATGTTCAGCTTAGATATTAATAACATATAGCTGTGGACATTACTGTAAATGCATCCTGTTATAGAAAAAAAGGAAGTTGACTTTCTTGGCTTTCAGATGCAGAAATAAGCAATATGCAGGCAGGTCAAGTGACGCAAAGATGATGTGGAGAGACTTTTGTGAAGTCTTCAGATACAGCGATGACCAAAAAAGGACATGAAGTAACCATGAACCTTTTCATGACCCAGACAGAAACTAGAACAAGTCACAAGGACATTAAAAATAACATTGGTTGAAAAGAGTATTTAAACTGGACAGTATGTTTCTTTCAGTAGTGACATCTTAAACTAAGTGTGCCTTAGTCTATTCATCTGTCTAGCTGTGTTATAATAGAATTGAAATAGCTCTGAAATAATTAACTGTTTGGCAAGAATTTGTTCTGAGACAAATACAGAATAACAGATACAGTAGTACGGAGTTTGTCTGGTCTACTTTTGGACATTTTCTTCAGTGACATTTCTTCAGAAAAGAAAGAGATACATTCTTCAGTGAATGCATTTCTTCACTTATCTTTAGCAGTAGATGTTCAAATTTTACATTACCACAATGGCAATACCCACCCACCATTCCCCTTGTTTTATATATATAGTTCACTTGTGTTCAACCTTGTTGTGCTGTTGGTGGGCTTTGGTCATTTGTGTTGGTGTTTTTTGGCTGTGAATTGGCTGGTTTCAGGAAAATCTTGCTTCTGATCCATTTTGGTTCTTCCTACTTGGCACTAAAAACTGACTTTCTTTAACAGGAGAGAGGCTTCCTTGATAGGGTGGGCTTAACCAGTTCCCTATAACAGGGAGTCAGAGGAGGGGATTCTAAGGTCTGGGAAGCTGCCAATGTGGGTTTGTGCAGGCACAGAATTCATACACTACTGAGGCAGTGTGAAATTCAAACATCTACTTTTACAGGAGAACAGGACTTGTGCAACTGTGTTGTGTCTTTTATATAACTGAAATGACTAGGTCTACATACACAGGTCCTTGCTTAGGTAATGGAAAATACATACAAATATTGTTCAAATAACTTAATATTCTTTTTATTGCATATTTTCCTTGGAAGGTGGCCTAACATTTTAATAATCTTCATTACCAGGATAGTATATTGTCCACCAAAAGATGCCTGTCATGTATTACTTTGTACGTCTAGTATGTTAACATGCTAACAGATAAGTAAAAATATAAATAAATAAATTAAAATATATCCTTATAGATCTGATGTTAAGTATATTCTTCAAGGACTGTAGTTTCTCTGACCATCACCCATAATTATGCTCTTTGTACTAAGCTGCATTAGTTTTACATCCTAGGAGATGCTTTAACATTGCAGCACAATACCAGCATTGTGGTTAAGTTTAAGTGCCTGTAAAAAGTAATATTATAATAAATGACCTGTGTTTATATTCGCATAACATGGGATGCACCCTTATTTTGTGGCTAAAACATGAGAACTGTCTTCATTATGTGCTGCTGTTTGAAACCACATGAAAAAATTCTTAAAATGTATGTCATTTTTTTAGGGGCCTATAGGATTACCTGGAATGGTTGGTCCTCCTGGAATTACTGGAGAAAAGGTATTGTATTGCAGTATTTGTAGTACTAAGTATAATATTCAATTTTCAACATTATATTCAAGTCCAATTCTCACATCTATTACAGACTGCTGTTATACCCGAGTTGTGATGTAAAGGGTTTTCCAAAAAGGCTGCATATAGCTTAGGTTTCTGTAGCAATTAATGTTAGAAAAATACTAAAAAGCGATAAGTATTGTACAGTTACAATAACTGCATATTATTTAATGTGGTGAAGTTTCTTTCCTAGGATGGAGAGTTAAGGCAATTTACCTCCTATGGTTGGCTATTCAAGAGGCAGAACTATACAAGCACCTGTTTCCCATAGTATGCATATCAGCTCATGAAGCCCACTTCATGTTTTGAGTTTTTTTTTCTGTCTTTGTGTCATTGCACCTATAACTTTATCTTGTAGCTTGCATATTCATTACACTTTTCCTTAGCTTCCTTTATTTTTCTTTTTTCTTTTGTTTCTAGTTGTGTTTCCTTTGCCCCACCTGCATGAAATATAAACCAGGCTTGTGTACATTTCTGCATCTTTGGAGTGCAATTAATTTATCTTCCCTTCTGTTCTTTCTCGTTATACTCTGTTGCATTTCATGACCATCTTTTTACCATAGGATCACATTTTGATTTGATTAGGAAATAGTCACTGTAACATGGAATGATAAACCTTTAGGCTATCTTGCATTGCCTTGATTCTCCCACATCTGGAAACTACAAAAGCAGCGGCTACTTTTCTTCACTGGGAAAACCAACAAAAGCTCATGCTGGGTAGAACAAAACAATGGACTAGTAACAAGTGAAGCAGAAGGCAACAGTCAATACAAGTACCAAAATGTAGTTTTTATTGAGCGCTTTCGTCTCAAAATGCAAGACTTCCTCAGAACAAGTGTAAATGGTAAAAACATTGTAATATATACACACACAGTCCTACCTACTAATTGATTAAGCACTAATCACACACACCCTTAACTAATTAGTAAAACTAAAAACATTTATTTATGATTTATTTATTTATTTTTATTTTATTTATTTTACATTTGTTAACCGGGAAAAAATCCAACTGGACCAGGTCAATACAATACAAAATAAAACAAAACAATACAATGTGAATAGGTACAAAAAATACAAATATTTAGAGGAAGACATGTACAAGAATCTATCACAGTAATTCAAATAGGGTTACATGAATATAACAATATCTTACAATATCTGTAGACAAAAATATTACAAAAAGAAAGGTAGTGACTACATTTGCTATTTTAAATGACTGTTTACATTTCCTAGTGAGTGTACACTGAAAGAGGTAGCAAGCCAGTGTGACTGAATTGGAAGTGAGTATATGTAAGTGTGTAAGCACAAGAGTAGATAATAGAGTGTTGTGGAGGAGGAGAGAAGATATAATAATTTTTAAGCGATACATGGACAGATCCAGCTTTTCCTGAGATGTGGTTTTAATAGTCTTTTAAAGTTAAAGTTTGTTGTTACAGAGGATATATTAGTGGGGAGGCTATTCCATTTTTTAGCTATGATGTGGGAGAAAAGGGCTTTGCCTGCAGTGTTGTTTGCAGGTGTGATACTGAGGAGAGGTTTGTTTGATGAGCGGAGAGGGCGGCTGGAAGAGTAGGAGGTTAGTAGCTGTTGTAGGGCTGGAGTTTTTTCTGGGTAGTTTATGATACTGAAGGCATAAGTGAGATGTAGGTAAGATAGTAGGTGTGGAAATTCTAGCCATTGTAATTGTTTTAGTACTTGGCAGTGATGTGTTCTGAAAGGGGAGTTGTTGGTAAATTTGGCTATTTTATTATAGCTTGACTCTAGCTTGTCCAGGAGTGAATTTTTAATACGTGTCAGGATTGGAGCAGCATTGGTAAGTGTTGATAGGAGGTGAGTTTGAGCTAGAGTGAGTCTTGCTTTGTCTGTGAGGAAGTTTCTGTGTCTATAAAGGGTTCCCATTTTTTCATGAACTTTCTCGATATTTTGAGCTATGTGTAGATCAAAGGATAGGTTGTTATCTATTTCTATCCCTAGGAGCTTTGTTTGGGTGGATGGGGAAATGATAGTTCCATTTTTTTGATAAGATGGAGAATCAGTGGGAGTAGTTTTAGTTTTGTTAGGGGTAAACAAGAGAAGTTTTGTTTTGTTGGGGTTTCGGATAAGTTGGATGTCTGTGATCCAAGTTTCAATGGCAGAGAATGATTCTTGGGCTTGCTCTTGCAATGTGTTGACAGATGGGGCTGCACAGATGAGTGTAGAGTCATCTGCATACTGTATTAGTGAGGCTTGTTTGGAGATGGTGTATAAATTGTTTGTAAAAATAGAGAAGAGAAGTGGGCCTAATATTGAGCCTTGTGGTACCCCTACGGAGTTAGGGAGAGGGGGAATAGTTGATTTAGCCATTGTACAGATTGTTTTCTGTCTGATAAGTAACTTTTGAACCAGGAGATAGTGGGAGAAGTAAAGGATAGTGAGCGGAGAGCATCCAATAGTTTAAGATGTGAGACCATGTCAAATGCCTTTGACAGGTCCAAAAAGATAGCAGATACATAGTTATTGTTGTTTCTGTGATAGTTAACTTGATTGGTAAAGGAGAAAAGGGCAGAAGTTGTACTATGGTGAGGCCGGAATCCGTGTTGGGTGGAGGAGAGAAGATTATTTGTTTTCAAGTATTGCATGGCTTGGAAATGTATGCATTTCTCTAAGAGCTTGGATAAGGGGGATAGTATAGCTATAGGCCGATAGTTGAAAAAGTCATAAGATTCTCCACCTTTATGCAGAGGTATAATGTAAGATATTTTCCATAGTTGAAGTACATAGCCTTCTTGAATGGACCTGTTTATTAGAATTGAGACTGGGTAGGATAGGGAGTTAGCTGCGATTTTTAGGAATTTTGCAGGTATTCTGTCGCAAGAGTAGTAGGTTTTAAGGTGTGGAGGAGTTGTTTGATTTTAGATGTAGGGACAGGTGAGAGAGAGAAAGATGGAAGATTAGTAGTGCTGCAGGGAGGGATTCCTGCAGTTGTGACTGATAAGTTGTTAGAGTTATTTGGTTGGACAGAGTTTGGATTGAATTTATGAAATAACAGTTAAACTGGGAAGCTATATCATTATTGTTTGCATTGGAGGTGGAAGAGGTGGGGGTAGCGATAGTGCCAGGTTTCAGTAGGGAGTTGATACTGTGCCAGAACTTTTGGGGATTATTTGGGTGTTTGTTTTGGAGATCAAAGAAGTAGTTTTGTTTGTCTAGTTTAGTATGTTCTTTAGCTAGGTTCCTGAGTTGGTTATAGTTTTGTTTAGTTTGATAGGTGTTTTCTTGTTTCCATTTCTTCCAGGCCTTGTCTCTGGTTTTTAGTAAGGCTCTGCTTAACCAGGGAGCATACTTAGTTTTAGTTTTGATCTTTCTCTCTGGTGCAATGGAGTTTAGAACTGAGATGAATGTCTTATTAAAGTATTCTACTGCCTGATCAAGGTGAAGGGTTTTTAGAGGCTGCCAGTCACATTGCTTTAGAATGATATTTAGGTTGTCTGTGGTACAGTTGCGATCATCTCTGATTGTCTATAAGTAATGAATTTTTGACTAGTTGTGTATTTCCTTAGGAGAAAATTGGGCAGATGGTCACTGAGTGTATCTGGTAAACAACCAGTCTGATAGTGGTGTTTAGGGTTGTTTACTAGTGTCCAGTCAATAATGGTTTGTTTTTGGTTTCTTTTATCAATTCTGGTGGGTTCAAGAATTAGTTGGATGAAGCCATAGAGGTTTATTTGGTTAGTGGGGTTGCTGGAGCTGCAAGTTAGCCAGTCAGTATTAAGTATTACAATAACAACCAAATAGAAAGACATAAATATGAAGTTTAAAACCTATCAAACTTCCCTAGACTAATACCCACATAAACATAATAATTGACCTTCATTATAAATATATAAAAAACTAAACATAAAAAGCAGCTCTCAATTTCAACAAAGGACATATGGAAAATCTATCATTAAGTCCAGGATGAATACAAGCATTCATCCTGACCTGCCATTTTAATTCTAAAAATTCAAGGTAATCATCAGAAGGACCCTCATGTTGCCCTAGGTCAACATTGTCAATAACAGAGAACTTGAATGAATGATTTGGATGATTCCCTGATGTGCCTAAAGAGGACATTTTTTTCATTTTTATTAGAGATGTTATAGGTGTGTTGATAGACTGTCTGTTTAATAGCCCTCTTGGTCTTACCTACATAAAACCCATCGCATGCTTGACACAAAGCAACATAAACAACCCCTTTAGAATAACAAAAATATTTCTTCTTTGGTTTTAATATACCAAAATGTCTAATTCTAATCCTACAATCTCAACTGGAGGCCGTAGTTTTAAATGCGGTAGGTGCCCTCAATGTAAATTTATGGTAGATGCAAAACAGGTAAAAATTAGACACACCTTAACATTAACACCTTTTCCCTACATTTCCTCATTACTTTCAGAATCCTGCTCAGCATTATATTGCTTATTTTTTACAATCAAGCCAAAAACATGTTTTATATTCCATTTTACACGTATTCATCATATCACGATTTCCCCTGCGTTAGTTACATCTTACTTTTGTACCCTCATTTATCAGATGATTAAAATCCCTGCCAAAAGGTTTTCTGCTGTCTCATGTACCTAATTGTTCCTCTGTTATAATCTACATATATAACACTTGGTAAAGGCTTTATCGCATCTTTTTCATATTTTGGAATAACATCCACTTTTTACTCCTCATTCCAAATACCCTTCTCATCTTTAACTTTCACAGTATCAGAAACTGAATAACACATAAATGAAAAATCATTTTTAACATTTTTTATCTTAATTTCATCAGTAAAAAATTGAACAAACATTTTGTTGATGAATCGCTGAATCCTTGAATATAAATTAATTTCATGGGTAACAGTCCTTCTTTTGTTCATATTTACAAAAACTTTTCCATTACATCTTCAGTCTCAAACGTTAAGTCACAGAATGTCTCTTTTCCCAAATGAATCAAGGATCTAATGTCTTTTGCTTCAAAACATAAAGGTAACACTAAATTATCCCACACAAAATATGTCTATTTCGTCTTTCTTATCCAAACAGCAAACTTTTTTTTAATAAAATTTACACCTTTTTGTTCTTCCACCTGCATCTGTATATGATTTTCCAGATTGCATCTTACCTGTAACGTCATGTCCATCCAACTCATGACTCATTTCCTGTCTGCCCAACTCATAATAAATAAAAATTATTGTGATACATGACATATCCGGACTCACCAAAAACAAAATGCATATAATGAAGTTGTCCAGAGCCACAAGTTGTTAATAAAATATCCAACTTTAATTGAATCATTCACAAGTAAAAACACTTTCACATAAAAATGCCTCATCAGGCAAATAGATTTGACTAAAAGTTGCATGCTTTGATACAATAATGTATAAAATCATATGACTTCTAAAATGAATCAGTCACTTCACCCATTTAACAGCCATCTACTTAACTTGATTATGCAGCTCTTTTAAAATGGGCTTAATGCTAAATGTGTCACTCAGACATGGATATTATTGTGCCCTAAATCTAATAATCCATTTACTTTCTGCTTTTTCTGTTAGATATTTAATATCCCCTCCCCAATGTGTTCGTATACTACTTGTAATATCATCAATTACTTGAGCAATAGCAACTGATACATTTAAATTATTCTATACTGAAAAGTCCCTGCTTTCCTTGAACTTGAAATTATCTAGTAAATTTCACTATTAAAAGTGTATTTTATCTGAATTTTATTATTTTTCAGTCTGTTTTCCTGAAAGTTATATTCCTGTGTTGTAACAGTTGCCTGGTTGCTACCATGTTACAAAGTATCACACTAGTAGTGTTAATTTGATTGTTTTCTCAGTGTATTTCCATTTTTACACTTATCTGAAGTTTTTCATCTGGTTTTGGTAAGTGTTAGATTTCTTGTGGGCCAGTAGACATTGTTCTGTAGCAAGGAATATATCACTGCTATTTCTTAGAAGTAGACATTATTAGCTAAAATCCTAGCTGATTTTCTATTGGTTCTTTCATTTTCACTGTGCTGGGTGTTGCTGTGTACAGTGCTTCACAAAACTGTAATAGACAGATGCAAGTACATTCACCTTCAAATTTACAACTGCAACCTTACATGTTGAGCAGCCGGAAATGTAGCACTTTAAACTGTGCGTATAAGCCACTTATGGTAGAGTACTACAGTTAACCATTTGAAATGACGTGACCTGCTTCAGAGAGTCCTGAAATAAGGAGACTGAATGGCCAAAAAAATGTACTTGTATATATCAAGACTGAGATGGCCATTTTTTAGAATATTTCCTTTTCTCCAAAGTATGACAGTCTTGGAGTTGGTATGTATAAGTTTTGTCTGCAAAAAACAAGTTTAAAGGTGAAGAGCAATGTTTGATGTTCATGCTTGTTCAGTTTATGCCAACATATACAAATCAAATGAACCTGAGTAGATGAGTGACTGTTTCAGTGCTAAAGAAACACAAAGATGACAATACATCAGCATTGCTTCATTTCACTTTGTTCAAATTAATTTAATTACAATTAATTACCTAGAAGAGATACACTGCATATGCAACACTTTAGGGAACTTGTCCCTTAAGTTACTTAAATAGTTTCACATCTGTATAAGGCAGTGTTCTTAGCTTCTGAACAGCTGATGTTTATACCACTTTGTAGCTTTCACTAATGCATATAATAAATTATGGTTCTGTAGCTTTTAAAACGCAATCAAAAAGAGCAGGAAAGTGTACATTCAACCTTCCAGAATGCAGATTGTCACAGATACATCAGTAGCTGTCCTTCTTAGAAAGTGTCAGTATTCCTTTTCCTTACATGGTAAAAAAAGGAAAGTTATAAAAGGTTCCTGTCACGCCAAATAGAAAGTTCACGTCTTGCTGTAACGTAAGGGCTTCATTAAAAATGCAAGAAGAGGAAGCAGCAGTAACACAAACCTGTCAATGTTTTACGCAACTGTCTGGTTTGTCCCTACCATGTGTTATTCTGTTTACATAAAACTACAACAAGGCATATGTTAGTGCTTGTTAAAATCCCTTCAGATTAAGCCATTATGAGGTATATTCTTACAAAGGAACCCAACGGGATACTTGTTTGAACCTGCACTTGACATTTTTTTAATAAAGCCGTTCCTGACCCCCAATGCATGAAATCACATTTGAGAATATATGAGGTAAAACTTGCATTCCTTGAATAAAACATTTTCTGCTTGCAGTATAGAACATATTTTTTCAAATTATGTGAAAAAGAATGTAGACAGAGATTGGAGTGAGCCAAGAGTTCAACAGAGGTAGAATAGGTATGTTCAGAGAACCTTCTCAATGATATATTTGCAACCAGAACTGAATTTACATATTCTGAATTGATGGTGTATTTGCGACTATTTGAATACAGACATTTGTCAGAGATGTCACTTAAAACTATGAATGGGTTGCAGTGAATGAGCTTATAGTAATGCAGTTGTTAAAACATGGGGTTATTAATGAGTGTTTGAGACTTTAGTGCTGGTGGTAGAAGAATGTTGTTGTTGTTGTTGTTAGGGGTCGCCACAGTGGAACTCCGGTCCGCTAATGATTGGCAGTTGATTTTTACGTGCTGAGTTGCCAGCCCTAACGCACAACCTTCAATGAAGGTATGCCCATTCACGCATGTCTCCACGCAGAAGACGCTCTAGCTGAGAGTCGAACCAGACAGTGTCTTACTGTGAGGCGACAGTGCTACCGCAGCACCACCACCGCGGATGTTGCTCCCAAATACCCAATAAATAGAACTACTCACCATTCAGACAACTTTTACTTGTTTATTTATGCTGTTTTAAATTTTATTTTGCTTTGATTTCTGTACAAACGGTGTAATTTACTGTACTGAAAGTAAAACCAGCTATAATGTTTAGCAGTAACCTTTCAGAACAGAAGACTCAGCCTCTGTTAACAACAATGTAAACTGGAGTATTGATTTAACTTTACAAATGTGTCTCAAATATACTTTATAGGAAGTTCTAGACAAGGGTGTGCCAGAAAAATGACGCCTGTGTCTTCAGAAGCCATGAATTTGCCATGATTTCATCAGTTTTCAACATAATTACTGGGTGCTGAGTGTGTCACCTTAATCAATACTCCTTTAGTTATGTTCAGTAATGTTTCAGTTGACAACATTTCACATGTATTCCTTATGCCATAAATAATATAATAAAAAATATAGATTTTAATCTGTCATTTCCACTAATGGTACTTTCAGAACACTACTAAAAGGAATTGCTCTGCATTCTCCAGTCTGTCATCTAAACTATGGGATACCATTCCTGTCTCAATCAGAGACATCCAAAAGTACTCGGACGTCAGACAAAAGCTGAAGAACACCCAAAATGAAGCTGCACTCACACAGGTCATGTTACATGAATCCCACAGCTCTATCCTTCCTTATCTCATCTTGTCATTCCCTCACTTACTGCTTCTCATTCGTCCTTCACACTTCCTCTCCTTTCCATTCCTCTTCTCTTTGCATGCTTCTCTCACCATTTCTCTGCTTCTCCCCATGGTGCCCTTTCCTGCAGCTGTCTCACTTGCATTTTCTAATGTCTTCATACCTCTATATAATGATATGCTGCTATTCCTGCAG
>NC_056744.1:1389309296-1389416796 GCF_019279795.1 Protopterus annectens | reverse complement strand
AAAGTGTCACAGACTGTCTGCCTTTAAAAAAGAACTGGACAACTGGATCAATGTTCAAAAATTTCACCCTGGTATGACAGGCCTGGCCCTCGAAGTAAGAGGAAAGGCCTAAGGGTGGGTACTGGCAAGGCAAAAATGGCCTTGAGGCATAACTGCCTTTTAACTCCTGTGATCTTAGTATATGTTAATTTAGAGGTTCATTTTACTGTTATAGTAAATTTAATTAGGTTTGTTTTGAAAGTTAATGTTGGTCTTGAATTAGCAGACTGGGATTGTGATTTTATTTTAAATTTTTAATTTTTTTTTTAATTTCATACACAAGGTTATGATTTATGAGAAGGAAGTTATATTCGTGAGGTTTAAATTTGCATTTTTGGGGCTGTGGTCCATATTTCAAATGTCTCCAGGACATTAAGGCATTGCAGAAATGCTCCGTCATGTATGCTCCTCATATTTTGAAGTCTAAAAAACTACATTTCCTCAGTAAAATCAAAAGGCTGAGAAACAAGAGTTTCCACAACAGACCTAAAAGGAGTACTGAAAAACACAATGTCCAAAAATAAAAGTAATCACAGTGAGTATCCTCAAAAAGACATAGCTGAAAATTAGACATGCAGGGAAATGTTGGTCGATGAGAACAGGCTGCTGTGTGAACATATGTGACACAAAAAAGGAGTGCAAAATGATGCACAGCTATGTAATGGAACAAGTGGACACCCAAGGTAAGAGTGGCAACAGTCAACCTAAGGAAGCCACATTCCAGCACAGTGGAATAGATGTTTTATGCTAAAATAACCATTAGTATGGCCAGGCACAACTGGAAAAATGGGACACACAGTGCAATGCATAATCAAGACCAGAAAGGGGAACAGGAAGGAGGAATGAACTAGGATACCAGTCAGACATAATTAAAGAAGAATGACAGAGGAATTTCCAAGGGGCAACATAGGATAGGAAGGGGTATTTTATGGAGTTACTTTTGTGTGGGTAATCCCCTCTTTTCATAATGAGCAGAGATGAGTAGGGTAACAAAAGGGAAATATAGGATAAATTCACACAACAGGTAGGGAAGAAAGCACATAGTAGATGCACCTTGCAGGTGCAATAAACAAGGGAGGTATATAGCATATGGCATATATGGACAGGAAACAAGGAAAAGTAATAGGCCAACACAAGATGGACAATAGCAAGAGGAGAGTGGGCCAAATGACTATGTAGCAAAAAACACAGAAGACAGAATAGACACTGACCATGCATGCTTCAAATAAATCAGTGATGTATACCTGTGGAAGCATGTACACAAGTGTGTCCATTGTATATACGTCATGTGTGGCCACATCCAGATATATTCCCACAAGCACCTGGTCACAGTGAACAGTAGACATGCAAGTCATAATATCACCTAAGTTTGATGTGGCCACACACATCAATTCAAAGTTACTTGCGCAAGGCAAATATGTGAGAGTGTGCCAACACTTCCATATACAGCAGTTGCAGTCAGGCTGAACTAACTTCTACGGACGTATGTTGGGTATGCATGAGTGTGTATGTTGTAGTCAAGTGAGTCTTTTTTTTTTTGAAAGAGTGTTGGCGTTGGGAAATCTGTTGAATGCATATTTGCAGGAATGTGCTGTTTGTCAAGGTGTGGGCCTGCCAAATAGAAGTGTGTTATATATGCAAGTAAGCAGGTAAGTAGGGTTTGTGTTTCAGCATTCGGGTTTAGGAGTGTGTGTGTGTGCGTGTGTTTTAGTGTGTGTGTGTGTGTGTGTGTGTGTGTGTGTGTGTGTGTGTGTGTGTGTGTGTGTGTGTGTGTGTGCGCAATTGTATTAGGGTTGGTGAGGGGACAGATTTAATGTAGTGATTGGGTGCTGGTATGTGTGGTATGTTTCTGAGTCTGTTTTGTATAGTGATAGTGGTATAGAAGGGTTTTTAATAAGGTGAGGTACAAGGAGAGGGTTAGGGCCAAGGGCAAGTTTAACATTAGCATATATTAGTAAGGTGGTTGGCAAAGCCTACTTCCCATGCACTTTATAGAGAATAATACAATAAAAATGAGATTAAACATAAAACACCACCAAAAATACACCTTAACCATGTAACGTCCTAAATCATTGTCATACTAAAGACAAAAGATTAATGTAATATAAAAAATGCAAAAAAAAAAAAAAAATCAGATAGTCTGTCCCATTCACTGCAATAGAAAAATTACAGTAAGCTAATAAAACATGCAACTGGCAAATATTTAATTATCAACCAGCCAACACAGAATTCCCCACTTAAATCAAATTCAGTGCACTTAAACATGTTAGTAAAAAATATAATAAGAAAAACTAACAAAAGTATGATTTTAAAATTCAGACAATCAGAGCACAAGGAAAACAATTCTAAAGTAAAACAGCATTACATATCAAATGAAATGCACTGACATTATAAAATGTAGTAATACACCAACAAAAATGCCAATAATTATAAACTAACATGAACTATTCAGAAAACTTACCAAAGGAATATCCTGTGCAGTAGTTTTGAAGGAAAATAAAACTGGCACGGCACTTGACCTCAGGTAATCTGGTGTCAGTCTATCCTCTTCCATTCAGAAAACTAAAGAAGACTTCTACAGTTGTATATTTCTGCTTCCAGAAAGTCCAAAACTGCATCCATTGGAATGAATGTAAACAAGAATGTAAAAAATAAAGAGTTTTTTGTGTGTGTGTTTGTGTGTGTGTGTGTGTGTGCACGCATGCACGAGTGCATTTACACATATTTATATCTATGTGTACATGTATGTATATATATATATATATATATATATATATATATATATATATATATATGTATGTATATATATATGTACATATAAATATAATTTATATAATCTCTCTCGCTCTCTCTCTATATATACATGTGTGCATGTGCACATGCACACACACACATACACACACACACACACACACACACACACACACACACACACACACACACACACACACACACAATGTTTGTGTATGTGTATATGAATTCTTGTCACATAATCAACTCTCCAGATGCTTAAAGTGCAGAACATCTGTCTTAGAAGATCAAAACTGCACAACACTGGAAGTATACTGGTAGCTGATTGTCCAAGATCACGATACAGCAGGGAGTGGGGTGTTGCCCTTTCTCAACTGTAGCACTATCTTGGAGTTAGTGTATAATTTGCAGGGGGTGTCTTTTGATGTCTGTAATGCTGTACATTTTCAGTCTTCTGAGACTGATGTTCTGCACTTCAAACATCTGGAGAGTCAATTATGTGACATAGCTCCATGTATGTATATGTATATCTATCTACATTTATATCTATATATATATATATATATATATATATATATATATATATATATATATATATATATATATAAAGAGAGAGACAGAGAGAGAGAGAGAAACCCACACATACATATGCATACATACATATATATAGACATAGACACACAAAGAATTAGGTGAAGTGAGTTCTGCTTTGCATGTTGATACAGTCTCGATAAGATACTCATATTTCGAGGGAAAACTGTGCCAGAAATGATTATTCCTAAGTGTGCTTCAGTCATTTGAAATAATAAAGAGCAAAAAATGTTTAAAGACAAATGATTTGCTAATATATTTGGCATGGAAAAATATTTCTTACAAGAGGGTTTTCTATAACAAGCATGCTGACATCTGAAGTATGTAACATCTGCATTTCGAGTTAATGTAGGTAATGACCGAGAGGCTTGCTAGGGAAGCCCTTGAGTGTAAAACCAGATGAGAAAAGTTAAAGTCGTGATACAGATGTTCATGTTTGGCAAATGGCAGACACAGTGATACTTAGAGATACCTTTCTTTTTTAAATATTTTTGGGTAAAACTCATAAATACAGCTTTCCACAATGTATGTTCATAGTACTTTTAAGAGTATACTTTTAAAGGTAATCAATCCAGAACCTATGACTTTTATAAATTCTTAGGATGTATATATGCAAAACGGTTTATCATTTTAATTTGTGGGTACCTTTCTTTGTATTGTATTATATAATATAATAAAAGATTTGTTTGTGTCAGTACTGCATGGTGTTACGCAATGTTAACTAAATGCTAATTTCCCTGTCCATATAATTTTCTCTGTAGTTTCCAGCCTCTTCCCTCATTCCAAAGGACATGCTGATAGGTGAACTGGCAATCTTTTCTTTACTTGTAATTGTGTACACTGTGTGAGTGCACATGTATAGCCTTTGACGAGCTGATATCTTATCCAGAAGTAATACTCTGCCTTATAGGCATTGCTTGAGAGATACTCTCCAGCTCCTCTAGGATTCGGAGTATAGTAGTATGGTTATTAGATAAAAAATAATGATTGGGCTTGGTTTGTCACCTTTTCAAATGTTTATAACATAGAATTTCCTATGGCAAAGTAATATTTTGTAGGACAGATCACATTTTAAACCAAAGAAAAGAACCTGTCTTCAATTTATTAAAAAAGTAAAGAATTAAGTCTTGTTTCTCTTATCCCCTTCCACCAATAATATCAAAGAGGAGCTAGGAGCATATTGGCACAGATCCATTCCGTTGGCTCATTTAGAATCTTATTTGTGTATTTTGTTTCATAACACAGTAATGTGTTTTAGATATAGTACTAGAATTTTATTATTTTGAAAAGTGTTTTTCAACAAGGATTCTATGGAATCCGATTGTCTGACATAGGTTCTGTCACAAATTTGTTTAATTTTTCTAGTAAGAATAGCTTCTGTGGTTGGACAAAGAAGGCTGCCTAGCCACAGTTTATCTGCAGATTCAGCAACAGTGTAGAAGCCATTAATACCTTAACCATTATGCCAGCCTCCCAACCCCAGATTGCTAACTTTTTTTGTAATGTAACATACGGAAGCAATTCTTCAGTGGCAGCAGGCACGAAATTTGTAGATGAAACACCGAAATATAAAGTTGCTTGCTAGTAGCAACCTCTTTATTAGTTAAAGATCTCTTTAATGTGGAATTATTCAGATGACTTACTTCTGCAGAGATTGTGCATATTGACTGATACTGGTGGACTGTAATTACAGAAGTTTAGGTGGCCTTTTATGGTTCAAAGTTCTGAAATGCGTAGTTTTGTCATTATTGGTTCATACATTTTTTCATTGCTTACTGGAAAAATGCTCAAAACTTCCAACTTAAAGCACATTCTAACAAGTAATGCCATATTGTACAAGGAATATAATTTAGTACAGTTTAATACAATCAGGAAGGTGAGTCAAAGAATTCATGCATGTATGCTTGGTCATAAAAGTGTGTGTAAGGAACCTATGGTTTGAAAATAGCCCAAAGGTTAATTTAATCTGCCACTGGCCAGATGCATTTTCTTTGAATGTGGTTTTTAATGCTGTTTCAATGAATGTGAGTTTCAAGGACATAGAAGTTTACTATTCATGCTAAGTCTGTTTTCATTGTGAGACTGTATTTTTTCTTTAACAAATGGCTATCAGGTTTTTGTGGTATAAAAACTGAAATAAAAGTTTTAAATGAAATCCAAATATCTGTAACGATTATATAAGTAAAGAAGAAAATAGTGTGTGCACTGACAGGTTTGAACAGTCTTTATGGTAGCGGAGGAGAAATAGCCAAGCAATGGGAGACTGGACTTGTTGCTTGGGGGGGTGGGGTCGAGGGGCTACTGTGGGGGGCTGCCGTTCCATTACCCTGCCTAAAACCCCATTTGTCCATAATCTGGCTCTGAAGGGATATGGGGGTGGCTTGTCCACCTCCCCATGCAGGAATGTTTATAGTAACCTATATGTGCATTTGCCTGCAATCCATTATGGCTTTGGTACATACATATAGAGGATTTCTGTATTTGAGCTACTGGGTTTCATACCATTATGAATGAGAAGATATGTTTAGTGTTTTTTATTTCAACTGGAGAAAGTACGCTTTGGCAAGTGCTAGGCCTTTGAATATCCACACAGACAGGTTGCACTCCTCAGTAACCTTATACTAGCAGTTCTTCTTCAGAATATTTCTCCTTAAACTTACACATGTGAAGTTGTTCAATCTCGCCTTCATTCTTACTGATGGGTTCGGAGTCGGCCAATTTGCAAAGCTCCAGGTCTCTAACAGCTCGAGGCCAAAACCCTATCCCACAATGCATCTCGACTTTCCCCAGAAATAGTTTGCCGCTGCAACTGATCGTGCGTTTCTCTACAGCTCAGGCCATTGGAGAGATAAGTTTACTTTTTTGTGCTGAAAATTTCAGTGTAATTCTATAATTTCTTGTTATTTAGTGTTTACATAGGCTTGTGGTTAGGACAGTTTATCTGTTTACAGATTCTCTCTCTTTGTTGGTCATAAACCATCTCTTCTAGTTTGTTGGGCATTGGCTCTTTTTTCTCTCTGTGTTTAGCCATTAGGCTTATTGCCCTATCCTTTAGCCGAGTTAGACTTTTGCAGTTTTCTGCAATTTTTTGCTAGCCAGTTAGGCTCTTAGCCATTTTTTGGCTGTTTCTGTTATTTACCTTTAGCCTGTTAGGTTTATTCTGTATTTGCTATAGAATCCGCTACAGTAAGCTGCCTTTTTGTACTTGTAGCCAGTTAGGCTTAGTTTTTTTACTGACTACTGTATTCTTGTTACTATGTCTGAGAAGGCAAAAGCAAGGTTTAAAATATGCCCTAAATGCAATAAGAAGATGTCCATAATTGATGGCCACTCCATCTGTGTATATTGCTTGGAAGAGGTCCGTCTCCAGGAGGTTTGCTCCATTTGCCATGGTTTCAGCACCAGATATTTGGCTGAAAGGAAACGTAAGTTAGTGGAGTGTGGATTGATTAAGTCTGCTTTTCAATCAGACTTGGATTCTGCTCCTGGAAAACCAAAACCTTCACCACCAGCTTCTTCAACTAGTTCAGGTCTGAAGGGTTCTTCCATTCCGAAATCATCTAAGAAAGCTCCTGTCTCGGCTCCATTGTCATTGGAACCGACATACAGGTTGTTGGTAGGAGCTGGTCCCCAGTCTTGGAACTGGTATCTCCTACCTTGAGATCCCCGATTCTAGGTTCACCAGTTCCGTCGGTGGTTTCCTCTCAGGCTTCCAGACTGTCTGATTCGGATGTGGATCGAGTGGTATAGAGACTTTTACAGGATCCAGCGCTAGCTAAAATTCTGTCGGCTTTGACTCAAGCAGCTTCGGAACCGACAAAATCCTCACCTGTTGTTTCTGCTCCTCCTCCGACTCGAATCGAGACATCGGAGCCGGAGGAGGCTATTCAGTCATTTGTGGAACCGTTGGCAGTGACACTCACTTCTGACTTTTCGGTACCGACAACCCTGATGTCCTCTGCTCCGGTGGCGGAATCTGGGAGCCGACACTCTCCTATCAGTTCCGGGGGGGGGGGGTCGAACTGATACGTCGGTTCCAACTTTCTCTCTCCCTTGGGGCTTCGGTGCATATGAGTTTGGCTCCTACCTCTGGCTCGGAGCCAGCGGTTCTGGTGCAGGAGGGTTCTTCGGTGTCTTTGGACCCGGGTGCTTCCTCGCATCGGAGCCATGGTGCTTTCGATGCCATAAGGAGGGCTTTGTCCCCCTGGACTGCCACAACCTCTGATATGGCCACCTCCTCCTGGAAAGCACCTGAATCTTCTATGCTACCACTGCGGTGGTGGTGCTGTGGTAGTGTTGTCGCCTCACAGTTAGACGTTGCCCTTCGATTCTCAGTTAGAGCGTCTTCTGTGTAGCGACATGCATGAATGGGCGTTCCTTCGTTGAAGGTTGTGCATTAGGCCCGGCAAGCCAGTACGTAAAAATCTACTGCCAATCATTAGCGGACCGGAGTTCCGCTGTGGCGACCCCTAACCGGGAAAAGCCGAAAGACACAAACAAACAAATACATATATATATATATATATATATATATATATATATATATATATATATATACACATATATATATATAATTTTAGATACAATCACTATATACATACATAGATTATATATAACACAAGTATATATATATATATATATATATATATATATATTTTTTTTTTTTTACTCAATTGAATGTTTTATTGTGATTGACGTATTTAATTAGAGGGAGTGTGGTTTTGGATATATATAAAAATGGAGTGGATTGTGTTAATTAACTTACACTCTGATGGTGCCCAACAATGTTAGTGAGTGAAAAGCGCGAAGTGTTTTTATCTGCACAACTGCTTGGTTCAATAAAAGCGTTTCTACAGTCATGGTATTGCAAAAAAGAGTCATCCAGCCAGTCCCAGCAGGCCAGCAAGGATCCAGAACGTACTCAAGATTCTTTTTGGTGCCAAAGAAGACAGGGGAATGGAGACCTATTTTGGACCTTAGCAGACTCAACAAATATGTGGTAAAGACGAAGTTCCAGATAGTCACTCTTCAGTCCATACTTCCGTTCTTAGGGAGGGACAATTGGATGTACTCTATAGATCTCCAGGATGCGTACTACCATATCAAAATGGCCAGGCCATCTAGGGATCATCTTCGCTTCAGGCTGGGAGTCATACACTTCCAGTTTAGGGCCCTGCCCTTTGGTCTCACTACAGCCCCCAGAATGTTCATCAAATGTATGGCAGTGGTCATGGCTCACTTGAGACATTTAGGAATCTGGGTGTTTCCTTGCTTGGATGACTGGCTCCTCACCGCCCCCACCGAGCATCAACTTGTTCAGGCAAGGGACAATGCCTTAGATCTATGTTTCCAACTGGGCATTACGATAAATTCAGAAAAGTCTGCTTTATTGCCATTGCAGCATACAGTGTTTATAGGAGCAGACTTAGACACAGTCAGCATGTCCCTAAAGCTCCCTCCAGAGTGCTTACCCTATGACAACAAATTGTGGATCTCCTGTCAAGACAGAAAGCACTGGCATCGCAGATTCTCAAGTTGCTCGGCACTATGGCAGCAGCGATTATTGCAATACCCCTAGCAAGATCTCACATGCACATTCTTCAGTGGCTACTATTCACACAGTGGACATTTCAGGACTTACCAATGAACCACCCAGTTCTGATAACCAAGTCTTGCAAGGACGATCTTTGGTGGTAGCGAACGTCCAAGACGGTGACTATGGGATGTCCATTTGTCAGATGCACCTATATGAAAATTAGAAATAGCAGCCAGTTGCAATCGAATGGTTGCTGCTGCAGCTCCTTCATTGAACAGTTTTGTCAGAAATTCCAAAATATCTGAAATGTAAGCCAGAAAAGGGTCAATGTTATTTTGCTGAGCCCAGATGGAAAACCTTTTCCACTTACTGAGATAAAGTTTCCTGGTTGAAGATTTGAGTGAAGACAAGAGAATATGTCGAGCCTCTTCTGATAAATTCTGGAACCTGGCTATTCTGGAATTGAAGCAGCCAAGCTGTCAGTTTGATGGACTGGCGAGAAGAGTGAAGAGCTCCTGACGAGTGGGTCAACAGATCCGACACTGGGTCTAGGATCCAAGGCTCCTCTAGTAGATGAGGCTTCAGAAAGGGGAACCAAATTTGACAAGACCAATATGGGGCTATTAAGATAAGTGTCCTGTCCAGAAAACTGGCCTTCTGTAAGACTTTGGGAATCAGGGGAAATGGAGGGGAAAACATAAAGGAGTCCCGAAGGCCAATTGTGGATGAGTGTTTCCCTCGGAGGTTGTCCCTGTTGAGGGATCAGGGCAAAGTAGTTGCTGCACTTGGTGTTTGTGGGAGTAGCAAAAAGGACGCAGCAAGGCTGGCCCCATCTGCGGAAAATCATTTCCGCTACTTTGTTCTTGAGAGACCACTTATGAGGCAACAGAATAGCTCTGCTGAGTCTGTCCGCTATCACGTTGGATTTCCACGGGATGTGTGTTGCTATCAGAAAGCGCTGGGTGGACTCTGCCCATTTCCACAATCTTAGAGCCTCTCGACATTGGGGGTAAGATTTGGTTCTTCCTTGTTTGTTTATGTACCAGACTATGGACATGTTGTCTGACTGAATTGCAGTCATGCCTAGAGGAAGAGAGTCTTGAAAGGATTGCAACGCTAAAAGAACCGCTCTCATCTCTAGTACCTTTATGTGCAAATGAGCCTCGTAAGCCTGCCATGTACCTTGGGCTGTCCATCCCTGATAATGCCCCCTTACCCGTTCAGGGAGGTGTCCATGGACACTGTTGCAATGGGAGACGGGAGTATTATGTCTAACAAGTTGGCTAAGGCTTTTTTGAAGGGTACGATGCACTTAAAACCACCGATCAGATCTCCTACTGCTCCATGGAATTTGAACCTAGTCCTGTCCAAGATTATTCTCCCGCCCTTTGAACCTGCCTCTTCTTGTGAGATGAAATATCTTGCTTGGAAGACCATTTTCTTGGTAGCCATTACATCAGCACACAGAATTTTGGAGTTGCAAGCCCTTTCTATTAAGCAGCCGTACTTAATATTTCACAAAGATCGGGTTTCCCTCAGGACAAATCCGTCGTTCTTACCAAAAGTTTGTTCCGAATTCACACTTAATGAGACAGTTGAATTACCTATTTTCTTTCCCAATCACTCAAATCAGTTGGAATATATGCTTCACAAACTTGATGTCTGTAGACAACTTTGTTTCTATTTGGACATGACAAAAGACCATAGAAGGGCTGATCAGCTGTCTCCTTCTCGGATTCTAAAAAAGGTGTATCCGAATCTAACTTGTCTAAATGGCTCTCTGATTGTATATCCTTTATATACCGTGAAGCAGGCATTGCATTACATGACAAAGTCAAAGCTCATTCTACAAGATCGGTTTCTACTTCTGTAGCCTTTTTGACCAGGCTACCTCTTGATTCAATTTGTGCAGCTGCCACCTGGTCAAAGCCACATATCTTTATATCTCACTACAAAGTAGACAAGGCCTCTAGGGACAGAGCTTCATTTGGGTCTTCTGTCCTTAAGCAGGTACTCCCATGAGCCACCCAAGATTGTGGTGCTGGAGATGCTACCCATCAGTAAGAATGAAGGTGGGATTGAACAACTTCACATAAAGAAGTTATGTACTTACCATAACGTTCCATGTGAGTTGTTCTTCTCGCATTCATTATTACGATCCCTCCCACCTAACCCCATCCAATGTGTGGAGGTTTGAGAGGTTCTATCTTGGTTTTGGTTCTCCTGAGGAGTTTCCTCTCACATGTGGTCTGTATGATTTCCTCGAAATCTGGGGTAGGTTTTACACTAGTTGGCAGCAAACAAGATCTGGGGAAAGTAGAGGTGCATTGTGGGATAAGGCTTTGGCCTCGAGCTGTTAGAGACCTCAAGCTTTGCAAATTGGCCGACTGTGAAGGCGAGAAGAACAACTCACATGGAATGTTATGGTAAGTACATAACTTTTTTTCCAAATATTTCAGGCAAGTGAATGCTGCTATAGATAGTTTCCCCACAGCCTCCTATTCCTTCACTTGTTTCCTACCTCTTTAGTGCACTCTTCATATCAAAACTCACTCTTTTTTTCTGTGACTCTAAAGTTCATATATTGTCATCAATATGGCAAATTCAAATTTGTTAGTAGAGAAGTCTGTCGTATTATTGTTTAAAAATTACAGATGTGGGAAAAATTTACTAAGTGGGATAAGCATTTGTTTTTCTTGGGATGGATCACCAGTTAAGACATGCCTTTTATGTGAAATCTTCAGTGAGATAACTCATGATGGAAAGAATTCCAAATTATTCTTAAAAAGGGGCAAGTTAACATGAAGAAACCATTCCATTCCCCTGTTCCTCATCTTCTGGAGGAAAAAGAGGAAAAGATCACAACCTCTCATAATACCTGACATAAAAAAAGTAAAACTAAGGTAGGTATTCTCTGATTAGAAAGGAGTTTTTCTTTCTTTATTTGGTTCATCCTGTTAGACTAGACTTGAGTTCTTCAGAAGAGACTGCCAAACCATTAGCTTGAGTATCCATGACCCAGTATTTTAAATCAGGAAGGAAATTCTAACCCCTAATATCAGATTTCTCTGTACTGACCTAGGATTTTAGATTCGTCAATTTAGTGTAAAGACTACTGACTGTAAGCTATGTAATGTTAAGACCTGTAATTTAAGTTGGGTCATTAACCTGTTTGATTCTTGATGTTTGGACTTGGATTTGTATGACTAATCCAGAGCTCAATATTTTAAAAAAGTGGAGCTACATTTTACTAACAGTTTTTGGAGTGCCACCCATTATCTTTATCTCGGTTCTTGACATCTGCAGAGAAGTGAACACCATAGCAATTTAAGCATCCAGCTACTACAGTTTTCTCTCTTCACACTTTTCTTCTGACCTATGTTTCAAGTAGTCATTTTCAGGTGGTGGACGTACTGATTTATTCACAGGAGTATATTAACTTTGAGAATATCTGATTATATGTTAACTATTTTGAGATTAGGTCTAGAGTTTGAAACTATTTATAACATCCTTCTTACCATATTAGCATGAAGAAAATGCATTATATGATCAAGTATGGAAAATGGAATTATCATTTTCTCTTATTCTTCCCTTATTGTTTTTAGACCTATATATATCTTTCTGTCTAGATATCTCTATACAGTTTTTTCCCCTGAGGGCATATCTCCACAAGTCTCCCCTGAAAGTTCCAGTGGCTAGGCTGCATTTACCCTTAAATAAAATTAATGAACTATGTATTTTTAGAATTCTATTAGCTGGGACTAGCCTTATTTCTTTCTTTATTCCTTATCTATACCCCTTCAGAACATCTGCTGTCCCTAATAACATGTTGCTGAAGCTCAATTTGTGTGCAGCTGTGTAAATGCTGACAAAGTATAACCATTCCTGGCTTTTCTACATAAGGAGAAAATCCACCAGAATGTCCATAAGACCTCAGCCATTTTGCACAGTCATGTTATCACGAGAAGATGAAATTTTTCATAGTAGCAATCAGACAGTGCCATAACATTAGTATCTGTAGGGCCATTACGGATGCTTGTCTATCTTTGAAAGATGCTGTTATATATCTACTGTCTTCATCCTCTGTGTGACATTTCAAGACAGTTTCTTGTAGCAGATCCTTTATCTTTTTAGGAGGGGGGTTACTGCTTTTAAGACAATATGATCTAGCTAATAGGTGATTATTCCTGCTAATATTGATAAAGGCCTATGTGCATTTTTCTTAATTTGAGTACCAACACTATGAGAGGTATTTCCCATTTCTTATCATTTTATAACATGAACAAATTAATAAATAATGACTTTTTCACAGTAAGGATGTTCATGTTTCTTTGAGTTAGCATAAATATTTGGGGACAGTCCATCTGACCCTATGATCTTTTTTCCATCACAAGACAACCTATATAATCCATCATTACCCTTTGTTCCATTATTGCACCTAGTAACAAAATGCCTTCTTGTTTATTCAGAAGTGTAGTTGTAAATTCCTTTCATTTTTTTGGTTACTTGGGAGTTGCATGGAGATCTATACATCTAAAATTAAACTACTTACTTACTTTCCTGGTGCTTGTTTCTGTAGTTATAAGTTCTAAACGTCTTTATTTTTAACTGCTGCTGTTGATGCCCTTTTCTTTCTTCAGCCCCAAATCAAGTAGCTTCAGGCACTACCTGGTAATCTTTGAATATCTGTGCCTCAAGTGCACCTATACTCCCCATCTAGTGGGAGTTCAGAGGTCACTTAATGACTACTTCTTGATCGCAGACACCCAGCAGCAGAGATATTGGTATACCCATGTCATCAATTCATGTAAGGTTTAAGCATAAAACAGACAACTGCTGCATCATAACTTGGCTTCCTACCAGCACACACACACACACACACACACACACACACACACACACACACACACACACACACACACACACACATACACACACTAGGGTTTAGGGTTAATGGCTAAGCAAGAGTTAGAGTTGATGCTCAATGGAAAAACTGTTGACAGCTTCATAGGTATATACTAAGCTAATGACCACCAGGGCCTTTATAAGCCTTGCCATGCAACCAAACCATCTATCTACATCCCTGTGTATCATGGGTGGGAATATGTCAGTTAGGAAGTTTCTAGCAGGTATGTGTGTGTGTGTGTAGGGGGAGGAGTCTGTTAGTTTGGGCATTGTAATCTGGCTCTGTTTGCCAGAGACATAGAGTCCACACCTGGGGTGAATTTTCAGTCTCCCATCTGTTGGTCAAGATTACACTTAAAGAGGGTTAGGGATAGATTCTGCTTCACATGGATGGGGAACCTATTCCAGATCATGGGTATCCTCTGAGGCACATATCTGTCTCACCAACATGTCCTGTTTAGGTCACAAGTAAAATTTTAATTTTTGGATCTAGTGGTTTTGATGCTGTTTGTTTTGCAGATGTGCAAAAGGTCCATCAGAGCTGAATCAGAGGATGCCTTGTATTTCAGACATAGGTTGCCTGTCAGTAACCTGTATGAGACCGAATATAGAGCTAGGGCTTTAGTGTAATCCATACAAGACAATGTGTTTATACCCTGAATTATCATAGTAAGGAACCTTTGTTTTGTGAGCATTCCAGCTGTTGCATATGTCTTGTCACATACCATGCCAAAGGGGGTATTATACTCAATGATGGGTCTGATAAGGGCAGAGTTAAGTGGCATAATGACTTCCTTGGACTGGATGCCATGTCTATACTTACAAGTTGGGAGGCCTTGATTGATTTTCTTACTACCTTGGCCACATGTTGGTTAAAGGTTAGATTGCTTTCTGCAGATGTTCCCAGAGCCCTGACTACTAGGCTAACTCTTAGGAATGTCTTATTGATGGTGTAATTAGACTGGATGGCATTTCTTGCTTTAATCCTTGACTTTAGCACTAGTAATTTTTTGGTGTTAGATCATTTTGTAAGATATTTGTGTCTGTAATAGCTCAAAATTTAAAGTAATCTGTGAACTTGGTCAGCCAGAGCCCCTTGGCATTAGCCTGTACCTCCAAGAAGTAGATGCCATATAGGAGCTATCCCAGCATTGAGCTCTGAGGCACCCCGCTGGTGGCTGATTTCTTAGTGGAGATAGTTTCACCAATCCTGACTTCCAGGGTACTGTTTGTGAGCCAGCTGATGATCCAGTGAGTTATATAGAGGTTTTTGCCCAGTTCACTGAGTTTGTCAACTATACCCAAGTTGGGTATTATACTGAAACACTAGCCAGGTCTAGGTAGGTGGTGTGTATCATTTTTCCCATGTCTATTACCTTGGTGACCTTCTCAAAGAAATCCACCTGGTTTAGTAGGCATGACATTCTCTTGACAAACCCGAATTGGGCTAGGTCCAGTCTCTGAAGGTTGCCTATGTCTTTGTTGATGATTTCCATGATAAATCATTCCATGGCTTTGCTTATTAGACTAGTCAGACTAATAGGTCAGTAGTTTCTTGGGTTGGTTGATGGTTCATCCTTCTGAAGTGGGATAACTGATGCACTCCTTCATTTTCATCGTATGAAGCCAGTTTCAAGCTTTTTAAGAGGCATCTTGGGATATTGTTGGGGAAGATTGAGGCTGTGATTTTGGACTTGGCAAGTGCTGCCAGGACCTCCTCCCTGTTAATAGTTGGGGTGTATGCTAGTAAGTATTTCTTGAGGAGAGGTGGGAGGAGTGAGATTGACGTTTGAGCTGAATTTGTCAGTCAGCAAATTCACTATGTATACCCTGAGCACCAGTTTGGCACACTGATGTGTTCTGCCTTTGAGATATAGGGCATAACTGTAGAAGGCCTTGTGGTTGTCTTTAGCATGTGAGGCTATCTAGACCTCATAATTGGCCTTGTTCGACTTAGTTAGTCCTCTTTGTTTCTTGTTCTGATTAATTGGAGAGCTGCTATCATTATAAGAAATGCTCTTCCTGATTTTTAGCCACGACTTTATATATTCTATTAAGGTTAGGATTCTGCCACTGTGGTTTTTGTTTAGAGTTTGTTTTGGACTTACTTCTAGTAAGTACAGCAGCCTGCATACAGCCATTTATATGGTTGCACTGGGTATCTGTGAACAATTTCACATAGGCTGTTGTGAACTTGGAGTTGGTAGGGGCATTCTGTTTGGCAAATATCACTTAATAGAATGTAGCTTCATAGGTTCATAGGTATTTACTAGGCTAATAACCACAAGGGCCTTTTTAAGCCTAGCCATACATCCCAAATCTCTGACAAGATCTGATACCCTCGATAAGTGTAAGCAGGGGTCTGAGAGATGAACCATTACAGGTTGCCTGTGTCCATTAGAGACATAGGTGCCAAACCAGAGATGAATTTCCGGTTCCCCATCCAATTGTCCAAGTTGCATTTGAATTGGGTTAGGGAGGAACTGTGCTTCACATGGATGGGAAGCCTGCTTCATAGATGTGGTAGTCTCTGGGATACATACCTGTCTCTCCAACGGGTCCTATTTATATAGGTTCATAGGTGTGTACTAGACTAATGACAGTGGAGCATTTAGAAGCCTAGCCCATAGGATTATCCTGGCATTGTGTCACCCGACCTTAGTTCCCAGTGCCTTTGTCGAGTAGAGCCACTGGAGTGATCCCCGGGGTGAGTTTTTTATTTCCCATCCACTCATCAAGATTTCTCTTGAAGAGGGCCAGTGAAGTGCTCTGTTTGACATGTATGGGAAGTCTGTTTCATAGCATGGGCAGTCTCTGGGTTATGAATCTGTCCCTCCAGCATATTCTGTTGATTGTGGTAATGACGTTGAGGTCTCTGGAGCGTGTGGTGCGGAGGGATTTGGATTTCTTTAGATGTAGCATTTCTAACAGAGCTGGGTCAGACATGGCTTTGTAAGTCAAGCAGAGAGTGCCTCTAAGTAGGTGATGTGAGACAGAGAATAGTTGGAGTTTTTTTAGTCTGTCCATATAGGACATATGTTTAAGGCCTAGGATCCTCTTTTGTGAGATACTTTTGCGGCCTCTCCAGTTGTTGCAGGTGTCTAGTGTGGTACATGCCAAATGGGGCATTGGACTTGATGATTGGCCTAATGAGGGAAGAGTAGAGAGAGACAATGACCTCTTTTTTCCTGGATGTAAAATCCTTAGTAATGAGATGTGCCATGCAGAAGGACTTTCTGACCACAGTGGCAATGTGGTGGTCAAAAGAGAGGTTGCTGTCAACTTGTGTTCCCAGATCTCTTGTAACACCTTCTGTGTTCAGTGGACCACCATCGATGTGATAATTCATGGGTACCAGGTTTTTCCCAAAGGGGATGATGACACATTTTTTGGCATTGAACTTAAGGCCATGGTTCTGACACCAGTCGTTGGTCTCAGTGAGGCCTTTCTGTAGGATGTCAACATCACTTGGGGAGTTAATAATAGCTCCCAACTTGCAATCGTCTGCGAACTTTGTCAGCCAGAGTTCCTTTGTGTTGACCTAGACTTCAGAGAAATAGATAACAAACAGGAGAGGACCCGAGAGGACTCAAGACCGAACCCTGTGGGACTCCACTCGTGACTGGTCGGCAGTCTGACTTGGAGTCAGCTACTTCCACAGCTCTGGTGACTGACTCAAAGAAGTCGATCAGGTTGAGCAGGCACGATCTACCCTTCACAAAACCAAACTGTGTGAGATCCAGAGTTTGGAGATTCCCTATATCCTTGTTTATTAGGTCCATGATGATGCATTCCATAGCTTTGCATATCAGATTCATCAGGCTAATGGGGTGATAGATCCCAGGATCTGTAGTCACTCCTTCTTTGTGGAGAGAGATGACTGTAGCAGTGTGCCATTCGGTAGGGACAAAGCCTGAGGTGAGGCTGTGATTGTACAGGGCACATAGGTGAGGTACCAGTTCACTCTGTAGTTCATGTAGAACACAGCCAGGGATATTGTCAGGTCCATAGAAGCTGTATTCTTGGCCTTGGACATTACTGTTTTAACCTGTGCAGCAGTAATACTGGATGCCTGGCAAGCTACTGGTATTGTGATTGGTCCTTTGGAAGGGGAGAGAGGGGTAAATTTGGCACTGAATCTGTCGGACACTATATTGGCAATATCTGTTGGCTCGGTATAGGAGGTACCATTGTGCAGTAGCTCAGAGCAAATCTGGGTATTGCCGTGGAGATTCTTTACATAACTATAGAAGGCCTTGTGGTTGTCTTTACTATCTGCTGCAATTCTGTTTTCATAGCTAGCTTTAGAGGATTTGATGAGGGATCTCAACTTTTTTTGAGGCTGATAAGGGAATTTTTCCAGTCTTGGGACTTTACCTTATTCTGCATCAGTTTCCTCCTTCTGTTGTTGAGTTTGTTTATGGCAGAGGACCACCAGATTGACTTCTTTTTTTTGGAGGAGAGTGTCTTGGTTCTATTGGCTGTGGCGAGATCCATGCAATCTGATGTTGTTAATCTTCTTTCCATTCATCACTAATGGGTACGGTTCCGAGCCCTCGGAACCGAGTTGGCCTATAACCAAGATTGCGCCAGCCAAAAAAACTCTCTACCCAAAATGCCCTTCTTCTTGTTACCTCAGATCTCATTTACCTTGTAACTGTAAAGCCACGTTTCAGCCGAGCTCTCAGCTAAGTAAAATCTTTTTTGATATTTGTGTAAAAGATTTTGGAAATCTTCATATTTTACTAAATCTTCAGTATTTCTAGTGTCTTTTCTTCGATCTAACAGTATATTCTCCATTCTACCCGTTGTTACCTTGGTAAACCTAAGTACCATTGTTGGTATGGCCTTTTCCCTTACCCTTGTCGTATTTCTTCAGTACCATAGCTGGTATTGCTTTCTCTTGTTTAACCTGTTAGCTTTTATCTCTGTTCAGGTGTTTCTCTTTCTTCTCGTATACAATGTGTTGTAATGTTGGTATTTTTCTTGAGATTTCTTGTGATTTTTGAACTGAGTGACTTAATTATTGTTGGATTATACAGTTAGTTGTGGTGTCCTTGCTATTAAAATGTTGGATAAGAAGAGTACCTCTGGCTTTAAGCATTATACTTCTTGTAAGGGCAAGTTACCTAACAGTGACTTGCATGATGACTGTGTATGCTGTTTGGGAGTGGCCACCTTTCGATGCAGCCTCCTTGTGATATTTGTCAAAGTTTCATCCAACGCACTCTTAATGAACACAAAAATAAACTCATTCTGAAGGGGTTACTCAAGTCTCCCTTCTCAGAGGCCATTTCTGCAATGGATTTCTCAACCTCTCCTTCTAAGGACAAAAAGAGATTCCCATTCTGTTCCTTCTTCACCATCGGGTGATCAGAGCAAACCTGGGAAATCTGAGGTCCCCATGTTATCGTCGGAGCATAAGTCTGCCTCTTCAGCTCCGCCTTCCTCAGCACCAACTGTCTCAAAACTGTCGATACCGATGCCTGTATTGGCACAGACCCTGCCTCCAGCACCGATCATAGATCTTACTACATGTTTTTTGACTTCAGCACCTGTAGCTACTTTGGCTCAGGGCACACCATTAACTTGGACTTCAGTTTCCATTTTGGAACCGACCGTTTCGGCTACGAATGCCACTTTGGCACCGAGCATTGTACCAACCTCACTGGATCTGACCCCTTTGCTTCCGGTCTCGAAACTAGAGACTTCGTTGCCGGCAGACCTTGCACCACGGACCTGATAGTCTCCCTCAGTAGACCCGTTTCTGGGCCAAGAGTATAGCCCATTTCTCTAATGTCCTGACTCCCCGTCTGGAGTATCCACTAGATCCACCAGGAGCCTTTTGGAACACAATGTGGTGCATCTTGTGGACCAGCTGTTGGTAGCCAGGGGAATTTCATCACTTTCTAAAACCCATCCACCTGCTGGACTTGGGTTGCCTTATCCATGGACTCCATCTTACACTCCTCCTTCGACCATATGAGTTCTGAAGCTTCTGTTCTGACATCTTTCTTGAAACCCACCACCTTGGCGCCTATGGTGCACCTCACTCTGGGCTCCGAGTTTATCCCTTTGGTCTTCTGTTCCCGTTGAAGCGGTCCTTCCTCAGTCTGGGAGTATGGTGCTGACTTTCTCCTCTGTTCCCTCCTCGGCACCATTGGATGCATCCGTGCTGATCTTGCTTGAGGCTCCACCTGTGGGGGCAGGTCTGTTGGAGCAGGGTGTGACCCCAGTTCCGAGGTTGTCTTTCTCAGTTCTGGGCTCCCATCCCTCTTCGAGTGAGCCTGCCTTCTGTACGATGGAGAGGGCTCTTGCTTCTGGTAGCACTCCTATGATGTTGGAATCCCAGTTTTCGCCCCCTGAGCTGCAGCTGTCACAGACCACCCCCCCCTCCAGACACCGGGCAGAGAAGCTGCAAGACACCCCTGTTCAGGGTACTCACTCTTCTGAGTTCTCCTCAGAGACCCCCAATGAGGAACCCCCTTGAAATAAGACGTACAAGAGGAAGCATGTGGACTCGCCTAAGGAGTCCTTAACGGAAGACATGGATTACTATGATGGTGAAGGGTCCCCACGGTCACCTCCTGATGATGTCTCCTTCCGAGACATCCTGGAAATGTTAAAACAGAGAGGTGACTGGAAGCCCTCCACCCTTCTTCTGAGGAGTCTGTGTTCCTGCAGGCTTTTCGTGTCTGGCCGTCTACCTCTTGGTGACCCTGCCTGCCGACGAACTCATCCAGCTCATCATGCAGCGCATGTGGAAGAACCCTGATTCCAGTGAGGCAATCCCCCAGAGACCAGACAGAATTCTGCCCCCCCCCCGTTGAGAATCCACACTGGTCCAAAGGGCTACCAGTTGATGCTATCGTGGTGGCGGTGGCCACGAAAAAGGACTTGGCTGAGGAAAGTCCCACTGTCCACCCGCCCGACAGGGAGTCCCAGGTGGTGGACAGACTTGGGAAGTGTGTTTTTGCATCAGGGACCTTTGCTATATGGTCCCTGAATTATTTGGCACATTTTACGAGGCTCCAGAGGGACTTGATCCCCAAACTCTCTGGGAGACTTGCAACACAGTTGTCTGACGAGGTCAGGGACAAAGTGGCCTTGCAGCTAGCAACCCTGGAATCCATATCCAACTCATCCATGAGGTTGCTCTTACATGGGACTGAAGGGGCGGCTAGAGCAGCAGGTTCGGCATTGTTATGAGACTTCATGCATGGATGTGCATCTGTGACTTTGCGGATCCCTCCAAGTCTTCCTTTCTAAATGCTCGCATCAAAGCTTCATCCCTCTTTGGCTCCAAAGTGAAGGACACACTAGCCAGGTGCGAGCAAGACAGAAAAACCCTGTCTGCCGTAGGCCTACGGTTTTCCAACCCTCAATGTACCTTCTCCAGGAATCAGAGGAGTGGGAAAATGTGGCATAAGAAATCTCAGGGTCCTTTCTGTGCCACACATGGTGATGATACCCCCAGTGGCAGAGGGGGTAACAATTCTGGAAGATGCCCCTATGGAGGTAGAGGGGGTCCTCACAACCAGGGCTCCAGGGAATCTTTCTCTGGACAGCCTTATCAGTGCTCCTGAGGGGCGGCCCAATTGCTTACCTCTGGAAGCAGTCGGGGGTCATTTCTCTCTGCACCAAACTGCTTGGCACTCTATCACCACTGATCGTTGGGTGCAGAATATTATCACCAGAGGTTACATCATTCCCCTTTCTTGTCAGCCAAAATTTCCAAGAATGCTTCCCGATGTTCCACCCAGTCAAAGGGAAGCAGCAGCTTCAGATATTATAAAGCTGTCTCAAACAAGAGTCATCCAACCAGTCCCACCAGACCAGCAGTGATGCCAAAAAAGACAGGGGACTGGAGACCCATTTTGGAGCTCAGCAGTTTAAACATGTCTGTCACCCAAACCAAGTTCCGGATGGTCACAGTTCAGTCCATCCTTCCCTTTTTAAGAGAAGGAGACTGGATGTGCTGTACAGATCTCTGGGACTCGTATTACCACATCAAGATGGACAAACACTCCAGGAGTCTGCTTCGCTTCTGGCTAGGAGCCAGTCATTCCCAATTCCATGCCCTGCCATTTGGTCTCTCTACAGCCCCCAGAGTGTTCATGAAATGCATGGCAGTGGTAACAGCTCACTTGACACTAAAGGGATTCTGGGTGTTTCCATATCTAGATGACTGGCTCCTTACCGTCCCCACCAAGCATCTTCTGGTTACTGCGCTACAACATACTCTCTCTCTCTCTCTCTCTGGCAAAATTGTTGGGGATAACGACACATTGGAAGAAATCAAATCTTATCCGTACACAACAAATAGAGTTCTTTGCAGCAGTGTTCAATACTCAGTCCTGTCTGGTATCACTCCCTCTTCACAGACTCCACCGATTGAGGCTTCATATCTGAGTGATTCTTTCTCAAACTTCAGTCCCTGCAAGACAAGTTCTCCAAGCTCTGGGTTCTATGGCTGTGTCAATTCCAATAGTGCCTTTAGCAAAGCTACATATGCAAATTCTGCAATGGCTCCTTCTGTGTCAGTGGTTCTCAAACTGTCATTCCCCTGGATTACAAGATTCGAATAACCAATTCTTGCAAGCAGAACCTACTTTGGTGGATGAGGCCAGATGAAGATCTTTGGAGCCGACCTTTTCAACCCTCCCACCCCACAGCCATTGTGACCACGGATGCTTCCCTGATCGGGTGGGGGGCAGCTTTCAGGGATAGACTTCCAAGGCACACTGTCCACCTCAGAGGCCTACCTGTATATCATTGTCCAAGAACTGAGAGCTGTGCTGTTAGCGTTGCAGGCATTCCATGCAGCTCTCTCCTCTGGGACAGTTGCAGTCCAATCAGACAATATGTCAGTGGTCTGGTACATCAGCAAGCAAGGAGGAACCAAGTCCTACCCCCTTTGTCGAGAAGCCATGAGAATCTGGCAGTGCGAGATAGCTTCCAACTGCTTTCTGATAGCAATGCCTATCCCAGGGAGCTCCAACGTGATTGCAGACAAACTGAGCAGATGCATCCTCATGCCCCACGAGTGGTCCCTCAACCCCGAGGTGGCATCTGTAATCTTCAGCCACTGGGGCCAGCCTTGCTGTGATATTTTCGCCTCCCCATCAAACACCAAGTGCAGCAGCTACTTTTCCCTACTTCCCCTGCATGGGGAGTCACCGAGGGACACTCTGATCCACGATTGGCCCACGGGACTTCTCTACGCCTATCCTCCCATTTCTTTGATCCCACAATTTCTAAAGAAAGCTCTTCAGTTGAGATGCAAGGTGATCCTCATAGCCCCATTTTGGCCTCGACAAGTTTGGTTCCCCTTTCTTCGGCCTCACCTAGTATTCCCGCCATGGATTCTGGACCCTCTTCCAGATCTGATCACTCACCCCCAAGGGTTGAGTCACCCAAACCTGTCCACTCTCAAGCTGACAGCATGGAGAGGGTGTTTCCAAGGTTACATTATCAAAATGGCTAAGGGACTGCATACGTGTCATTTATTCCTCCATACCAAAAGTAAAAGCCCATTCCACTAGATCTATGGCAACTTCTATAGCATTCCATTCCAGGGCATCCGTGGATGACATCTGCGCAGCAGCTACTTGGGCTAAGCCTCATACTTTTATCAATCATTGCAAATTGGACCTGGTATGGTACTCAGGAATGTTTTCCATAAGGGCCACCCATGGACCTCAAGGTAACTTGGGATGCTGTCCCATCAGTGATGAATGGAAAGAAGAAGATTAACAACATCAGATAAAGAAGTTATGTCTTACCATAACGTTCCATCTGTGTTGTTCATCTTCTTTCATTCATCACATCCTGCCCTCCTTCCCCCTCCAAAGGCTCCTGGGGGATACTTTGGGTCTAAGTGGTGCACTGGAGTACTTGCGTAGAAGTGGCCTTTGCCTTACTTCCTTTCTTAGCAAACTCAATCTGAGGTAACAGGGAGAAGGGCATTCTGGGTAGAGAACTTGAGAGTTTTTAATGGCTGGCGCGAGCTTGGTAATAGGCCGACTCGGTTCTGAGGGCTCGGAACTGAACTCATAAGTGATGAATGAAAGAAGATGAATAACACAGATGGAACGTTATGGTAAGATATAACTTTTTTTTGTGTACGTGTTCGTACAGTGCATTGGTGTATGATTCAGTGATTGTGCAACTATTCTGCATTTGCATGGGTGCCGTGAAGTTAGCCACCTCTGTTTTTAGGAGCCCAAAGTTAGCTTTGGAGACGTTTTTCATGGAGGTTACCTTTATGGGAGGGGTGGGAGGGATGTGGATTTCCAAGGTGATTAGCTTTTGGTTGGATCTAACCAGGGAGGAGTTGACTATTGGTGTAGAGCAACAGTCGCCCATGTTAGTAATGACCAGGTCAAGGATGTTGCTATCTCTAGTGGGGGTAAAAATGAGCTGGTCCAGGGCATTGGAATTAATGAATTCCAGGAAACGTTGGACAAATGTATTGGTACATGAGTAGTTTTCACAGTTAATGGAGGGGTAGTTGAAGTCACCCATTATGAGAGCGTTAGGTTGGACCCTAATATTCTCCAGGGTGCTTAGGAATGTGGAGTGTGAGTCTTGGGACATGGTTGGGACCTATACCAGGCTATGACCTGAATCGCTGGTTTACCCAATGTTAACTGCACCTGAAGTATCTCTGATGCATTATGTTGGGCTACCAGTCTGGAGTTGTGCGCATCTGTTATGAATATGGAAACACCACCACCTTTGGAGCTTTGGTCCAAGTTCTGGGGCCGAAAGGTGTCGAATGAGTTATAGCCTGGTAGTGCAGGTGTGCTTTCTGCTGCCTTGAACCAGGTCTTTGTTATGCACAAATGTCGATGTTCTCCATTTTAAGGAGTGCTTCGAGTGAGTGCATTTTGAGATTTAGACTTCTAGCACTGAGCAGCATGACCCTCAGATTGCATTTGTTTGTAGCTGTTACAGTGGTAATTTGGTCTTTGGAACACCGCCTAAAATGCACTATAGGGGTGGCAAGAGCCTTGGCCATTATCCGGAAGCCCAGGGATGTCAGATGCAGGCCATCTCTGGCAAAGCAAGCTTTAAGTCTTTAGAATGGGTAATTCTGGTGCTGTTTGCTTTGTGGATATGTAGGAGGTCCATCAGAGTGGGGTCTGATAATGCGCTGTATGTCAGGCATAGATCTCCTCTCAAAAGCCTGTGGGAGATAGAATACAAGGATAGGGCCTTGAGCCGGTCTGCAAAAGACCTTTTACTTATGCCCTGTATTCTTTTAGTGAGGAATCTCTGTGGATGTTCCAGTTATTGGATATGCTTGGTTAGTTACATACCAAAGGAGGGATTGTACTCAATGATAGGTCTGATGAGTGCTGAATGGAGTGAAACAATGACTTCCTTGGACTTAGGTGCCATACCTTTGTTTATAAGTTGTGCAACATAGAATGACTTCCTTTCTACTGTAGACATGTGATGGTCAAAGGCTAAATTGATGTCTATGTTAGTCCCTGACTACTGATTTGGAACAGTTCCTAACTGTTACAGGGATTGCTGGGGTTACCAAGTTGATTTCTATTTCAGAGGAGAATGTTTTGTGGTCCAACCTCACCAGTGAGAGTGTGAGACTTGAGAAAGGGGTGTGTGCAGCTCTGTCCCATATTGGTGAGTACCACGTCAAATATGTTTGAACCTCTGGTGGGTGTGTGCACTATCTGGTCAAGGGTATCTGTGTTAAGAAAGTCCAGGAATTGTGCCTGTGAGTATGTGTGTTTCCCTGTCTGTAGAGGGTAGTTAAATTTTCCCATGAATAAGGTATTTGGATTAATGGTGAGTATCTCAAATAGGTCTAAGTATGAGCTATGGGAATTTAAGGACATAGAGGGAGACCTATTGCTTGCTTGGATATGGTGAGAGACTTTCAGTATGGTGATTTGCATGTGGATAATTTCCAGGGCATCATCCTGTTTAACCAACCTGAGTTATGCTTGATGCTGATATAGATAGAGACTCCTCCACCTTTATTTCTGTCTTTGCAGCTGTGGTCTAAATGTGTGGAAGGCACAGAAACTTTGCACTGTCAGACAACTTTCTGTGGATTTAAACCTTGTCTTGGTAACAACACAAATGTCTATATCCTCCAGAGTGAAGAAATCTTGTAGTATGTAGAGTTTCTTGTTTACTCTCCTAGCACTGAGCAGTAACACCTTTAGGTTTTTTTGAATTTTATTTGTTGTGTTGGTAAGTTTATCAATTTAGCACTGCCTAAAAAAGTTTCTAAGTGGGTGGATAAAGTTGTAGTCAATATTTGTGATATGTAGACCATCCTTTGCAAAGCAAAGTGGTTTGTTAACCATGTTTGCCCATGCCAACAGTTGTTGAATCCCTGTGGAAAGACACCAAACTCTAAGCCAGTTATTGAAGTCAGTCATGCTTTATTCATACTGTGGAGTCATCCTTGGTGAAGGTAGAATGCTGCTCAATGCAAGGCACATAGCTGCCTGAGACACATATTCAGAGAGGGGAACAATGTCTCTCTTCATATAGTCCAGGGAAGTACGTCTCAGGCCATTAAAGGACACATGGACTAGGGTAGAATCATACTGATGTGATGTTGTCTCCTTCATTCCTTCTCATGAAAGGGTCTCGGATCTGCGCCCAGATCCCACTCGGCCACATTCCACAGACATGGATCTGACTCTCAAGCTCCTCCCTCATACCCACAATGGCCTGCATCCACCCAACTACTTCAGATGTCATTTGCTGCTTCAGCGAGTCAGACATGGATTTCATCTCCCGATCATGGTTTTGATAATTTTTGATAGCTTTGCTTCAGAAATTGTAAGCTAGTGGTTGTATTGTAGTTCTTCCTCCCTCTTTTCTTTATTAAGTGTGTGAGTGTGCATCTCTTCTTCTTTTCTTCTACAAAAAAAAAAGTAGAGTAGGTTAGTTAACTTAAACTTACGTGAATTTCTAAAATAGTTTAACATGAGAATTTAGAATAACTTCTTCTGTAGAGTTTAATAGTTTTTAAGTATTAAGATCTGCCTTCTGTTTGTGACTGTTAGTTTTGGCAGGCTTTTTCATTAGGTTATGGTGGACAAACCTGTTCCAGGCTTTAAGCACTGCACTTCTTGTGGGCATAAAATCCCCATTCAGGATGCCCACAAGGAGTGCGTGTACTGCCTGGGAGCCGATCACTTGAAAGTGGAGTATTCCATCAGTGCCGCCTTCAATCCATGGGCTCTTGCAGACTGAAGAAATAAGCTTATTCTTAGGGGCCTTCTTCCCTCCTCAGCTCCAGAGGCTCAGACCCCTTCTTCTTCTGCTTCCCCTGCTCCTAAAAAGTCTAAAAAGAGGTCTATCCCTGCCTCCTTGTCTCTTGACCAGAAGAAGCCCAAGAGATCTACAGATTCGACTCCTTTGGATCTGCAGAAGTTACCTTGCTGGTCGGATCCTACGGCCTCGTTGGTTCCAACTTCAGAACCCATTCCCTTGTATCTCAGAGCCTTGACAAAGTCCCCAGCTCCATCCTCCAAATTGAAGCACTCCTGGCCCCCTTCATCAGCTTCCTCCAGGTCCTTGAGAAGCTGGTCCAAGGCAGACATGGACAAGATGATGAAGAGGTTTCTTAAGGCCGAGATCCAGATGGTGATAGTCTCAGCTCTGTCCCTTGTCGGATCCGTGAGCTGCCCAGGTCACCTTATCAGGACTCCCTCTTCAAGTCTCTTGGCTTTGGAGTCACAGGATTCGTGGCTACCATGACATCTGACTCAGCGCAGAGGAAGATCCCATCCTCGCAAGGATGCCCTTGAAGAGCCCTGTTCTGGCCTTTTTGGAACAGAGCGAGTCTCGGAGGTGTGGCATCAGTGCTGGGTCTGGGGGGACTGGGATTGGCCCTGTCCTTTTTGGAGCCATCCCTTCCTTTAGGTACTTCAGCACTCAACAGGTCAGGTCCGGTCTCTTCTGGGGCCGTGGATCAGGAGTGAGTCTTGTCCATTTTGCCTTGGTGGTTTTGGCTGCGGGGGAGACAGAAAGGGCTTCTCCTAGTCCTTCAGCTTTCCAGATAGTGGTGAGGGTTATCTTCCGGATTAGAGATCTGAATGCATAGGTCCACCATTCTGCCCCTGTACCCCTGTCAGATCCAGGCCTTGCTCTCTCTCTTCTTGTCACGAGTCTTCCTGTCCCAAGCGGCCTCCAAGAATTCCCTATACAGGAGGGATCCCCTTCTTCCAATACTTCTTCAGAACTCCCAGATTTGGAAGTCTCTTGGAACAAGACATGCAAAAGGAGGCACAATGACTTTCCTTTGGAGTCCTTTACTGAGGATACTGACTTCGATGAGGGGGAAGGATCCCCTCGATTTGTACCTGGAGACGTCTCCCTCGGGGACATCTTAGAGATCCTAAAGCAGAAAGGTGGGTAGTCAGCCCATCCTCCTTCCTCTAAGGAGTCAGTTCTCTCTGAGATGTTCGGGATGGGCCCATCTACATCCTGGGTGATTCCCCCCTCTCCCCCAGCAGATGCCCTGGTGCATTTAGTGTCTCACGGAGCATAGAAAGAACCAGACACCATCAAGCCCACACCCAAGTGGCCCAATCAGTTTCTACTGCCCCCCCGCAGACAGGAAACACTGGAGTAAGGGTCCCGTAGTCAATGCTATTGTGGTGGCAATGGCCACCAAGAAAGAGCTGGAAGAAGAAAGAAGGAATCTAGAGAGCTGTACAGGATTGAGAAGTGAGATTATGCCTCTGTAACCTTTGTGCTGAGGTCAAGCTCATTTTACTCAGCTGTAGAGGGACCTGATCAAAGAACTATCAGCTACTCTGTAGAGTCCATGCCTATGGAGGAATTTAAGAAAGTTTCTCCCAAGATGACCACTCTTTCTTCTATAGCCAACTCATCTGTGAGGTTACTCAACTGTATCATGGGGGGCACCTCAGGAGCAGCTGGTTCAGGACTTTCCCTAAGGAGGCATGTCTTGATGAGGCTATGTGATTTTGTGAAGCCCTTTAAGGCGTCATTTGTCAGTGCCGCATAAGATGGCCCTTCTCTTTTTGGGCCATTGGTCAGAGACACACTTACCCACATTGAGAAGGATGGGAAGACCCTTTCTGCTGTTGGAATCAATGTTTCTACCCCCCGAGGCCCTTCTCCAGGAACCAGAAAATGTGGTTCTGCAAGCCCCAAGTGTCATTCCAGGAGTCGTGTGGAAAACCCTCATCTAGAGGCAGAGGTAGAGGGTTTGATGGTAGATGCCACCCTAGAGGCAGAGGGGGTCTGCAGAACCAGGGCTTTAGGGAACCCCCTCACAATAAGCCGTAACAGCGCTCCTGAAGCACTGCCTGAATGTCTGTCTCTTGAGGCAGTCAGGAGACGACTAGCTTTGCACCCAGAAGCCTGGGCCCACTTGACTCAAAACGATTGGGTGCTAAGCATATCTAGAGGTTATTAATTCCCTTTTCCCTGTTAACGCCAGACTCCAAAATTCTTCAAAACATGCCACCCAATCAATGGGAACAGGCAGCACAGGAAATCCAACAACTGTTACAAAAAAGAGTCCTCCAGGAGGTCCCTGACAAGCAGAGAGGATTTGGAATCTACTCCCACTTCTTTTTGGTGCCGAAAAAGACAAGGTACCTAAGACCCATCCTGGATCTGAGCAAGTTAAATGAGTAAGTAAAGAAGGCGAGATTCCAACTGGTTATGGTTGAGTCCATTGTGCCACTATTGCACAAGGACAACTGGATGTGCTCGATAGATCTCAAGGACTATCATATCAAAATAGACAGGTGTTCCAAGAGATATCTACACTTCTGGCTGGGAGCCAATCACTACCAATTCAGAGCACTGCCCTTTGGGCTCACCACAGCCCCCCGGGTGTTCACCTAATGCATGGCAGTGGTAGCTGCTCACTTGAGGCTCAGGGGATTCCAAGTGTTTCCATATTTAGATAATTGGCTTCTGACTGCCCCCACAAGGCATCAGCTAATCCAAGCCAAGGACTACTTAATCCAGTTATTGCAGTCCCTGGGCATCACCATAAGCATGAGCAAATCCAACCTTACTCAATGGATGCTGAGTATATTGGGAAAACGATGCTATGGATGAAGCTACCAGGTAACAGGAAAAGAGGAAGACCTAAGATAAGGTTTATGGATGTGGTGAGAGAGGACATGCAGGTGGTTTGTGTCATAGAGCAAGATGGAGAGGACAGGAAGAAATGGAAACAGATGATCCGCTGTGGCGACCCCTAATGGGAACAGCCAAAAGATGTATTCAACAGTGGACGTTAGCCACACAAAGGTCCATTCTGTCTCAGCTCTTGTTTCTTTGCATCAAATTGACTCCCATCTACAGGCGTCACATCAGTTGGTGGATTCAGTCAGACAATGTTATTTTAAGCAGACCGTTTTTGAACAACTCCGCAATAACCACTGTGAGCACAGACACTTCCCAGTTCAGGTGGGGGGCATTGCAATGGAAAGATAGTCCAAGGCATGTGGTCATCTTCTGAGACCAGGTTGCATTTCAGTGTCCTAGTGATGAGAGCAGTCCTACTAATGCTGCAAGCCTTGCAGGACGTTCACCTCTTGGGGACTATTGTGGTACACACCGGCAACATGTCAATTGTCTGGTACATCATCAAGCAAGGAGGAACCCATTCTTACCCCCTGTGCAGGGAGGTCATGAGAGTGTGGGAGTGGGCAATATCTTCAGACTGCCTTCTAATTGCAACACATATCCTGGGAAAACCAATGATCTGGCAGACAGACTCAGCAGATCGCTCCTGATTCCACACAAGTGGTCCCTCAACCAATCAGTAGAAAACATGATCTTCAGCAGTTGGTGGTCAACCTTGCTGTTACCTCTTTGCCTCTCCCTTCAACAAGTGCAGCAAGTTCTTCACTCTGATCCCTCCTCTGGGGAGCCCCCGAGGGATGCACTAGCCTACGGCTGGCCCTCGGGTCTCCTGTATGCTTACCCTCCTCCTCTGTTCAGCCCCAAAATTCTTCAGAAGGCAAGCAGGTTAAAGAGCTCAGTCATCCTCATTGCCCCCTTCTGGCCTTGACAGGCATGGTTCCCTTTCTGTGGTCTCATCTGAAATATCCTCCTTGGATTCTGGACCGAAGTCAGGATCTCCTTTCTCACTCATCAGGAATGCATCATCCAAACCTTCGAGCCCTCCAGGCTTAAGTCCCCTGTCTGAAAATTTCTTTTGGCCTTTCGAAAGGCTTCCACCAAAAAAGTCTACAACAGTATGTGTAAGAGGTTTGTTAATATGGGCCAGCACCAGTTTCATATGTATTACTATTTCATAGTACCCTTTTCGATGAAGGTGCTAGCTTCTCCACTATCAAGTTGCAGTTAGATGCTATTTCCAGTTTCCATACAGCAAGTCAATCACATTCTGTGCTCACCTTTAGACTATGCAAATCCTTCATGAAAGGTGTCTTTTTATTAAGGCCCCCAATTAAGGATCCATCTCCCCCTTGGGACCTCACTTTTGTGCTGCAGGTTTTGACACAGGGACCCTTTGAACCAGCAGCTTGTTGTGACGTGAAATTTCTGTCATGGAAGACGGCCCTTTTGCTGGCTGTAACTTCTGCTAAGAGGATTTCCAAACTACAGGCCTTATCATGTAAACCTCCTTACATTCTGTTTCATAAAAACAGAGTGCCCTTATGCACTAATCCATCCTTTATGCCTAAAGTAGCTGCTGAGAACTATATTAATCAATCCATCCACTTGTCTGTGTTTATCCCAATTTCTCGAATAAAGGGGAGTATGTTCTTCGACATTCATAGGCAACTTCATTTTTACCTACAGAGGACCAAAAAACACAGGAAGTCTGATCAGATTTTTGTAGCTTTTTCCTCTAATAGACTTGGACAAACTATATCAAAAATGACTTTGGCAAAATGGATTTCTGACTGCATTTTGTTCATTTACGCATTCAAAGGATTGGAATTACCTAAACCTGCACAAACCACAAATTAAAGAAAACTGAACAAAACCAGAGCCGCTGCAAGGCTGCAAAACTGCTTTAATGGTGTTCTGGTGCCTTGGCTCAGCACCTTCAATGGACTGTTTTATCACACAAAATGCAGCCATTTTTATACACCCATAAATTAGTAAAACAATTAAATAATTGCTCAATTATTAATTAAACACCCTTAAAATGTCAACAAGTTTGCAATACTCAAATATGAAATTTATAAAATTCCAAATTTCAAAATTCCATGATATAAATATACAACCTTTGAAATGTCAAACATTGAAGTTTATTTCCAAATTCAGTCCCTTAGGTATAACTGTTCTATAATTCAATATGAATCTGCTTTCCACTTCCAGTAATTTTTGTCCAGAATTGCCTCCGTCCTTTAAATGGGGTTTTGCAAACATACAAAAAAAATAAACTATCATCAAGGCCCCCATGTACTCTGTGAAAATGAGCAACAATAGGGCTTTCCAAACCATGATTTCTAATGTCCCCCAATTGTTCTAATATTTGGACCTTTACCATTCTTTGTGTCTGACCTAAGTACCACAGAGTGGGGATACACTTACACCCCACTAAATAAACCACCCCACATGAACAACAGTTGAAATAATCAGTGTCAAGATATCTTCTGCCATTCATTTTGGTGCCTGAAATATTCTTCACTCTTACACAAACCTTGCATCTCCCACATTTAAACATACCTGTTTTGTAACCACTACCATAACTGAATTTAAAACTCAAAATTTCCTTTAAGTTATCTACTGTAGGAAAAGTCACCTTCACAGGAAACAATTTCCCAAAAGTATCATCTGAACAAACCACAGACCATAAATTATCCACTGTTCACTTCATCATGGCAAAAACATGTTTTTGTGTGTTGTTTACTAATTTATTTGGTGTATAAAAATGGCTGCATTTTGTGTGTTAAAATATTTTATTGAAGGCGTTGAGCCGAGGTACCAGAACGCCATTAAAGCAGTTTTGCAGCCTTGCAGTGGCTATAGTTTGTTTAATTACCTAAACCTCATAGGGCATATTCAGTCAGAGCTAATGGCTACTTTCTAAGCCTTCTATTCTACAGCTTCCATTGATGAGATTGTGTGGCAGTTTCATGGTCTAATAGTCACACTTTTGTATCGCATTACAAGTTGGATGTTATTTCCAGGAGTAGGGCCTCCTTTGGCTCGGTAGTGCACCGGCATATCCTTCCATGAGGACCACCCAGGGTTGACGTATCTGGGGACTCTTAACTCTTTCGTGAGGAGTAATGAAGGAGACATCATATTTAAAGGTTATATCTTATCATAACTTGGCATCTGTGTTGTCTTCCTTCATTTATCCTCAATTTCCCACCCAACCATCCCCCACCTTTGTTTCTTGAGGAACCTGGATGATGTAGGGACTATTATGTCCTATGTCTGAGCCTCTTTTGCCAATCTTTGATGTATGACTGGTGAATGTTTGGAATTGGCAAACTCGATCTGAGGTAGTTGGGTGGATGCATGGTATTATGGGTATGAGGGAGGAGCTTCAGAGTCATATCCAAGTCTGTGTAATGAGGCAGAGCCGGATCCGAGGGTAGGATCCGAGTCCCTTTCGTGAGGATGAATGAAGACGATGAAGAGAGTACCAAGCAGTCAAACAAGTCACCGGAGCCTTAACGCACTTTTATTACGAAATTAAACAAACAGCGTTTTCGCTACCACAGTAGAGTAGCTTCCTCAGAGGCAAAAAACACAGTAAAAAAGGCGCCAAACAGTTTTTATAATGTAGGCACCTTCAATCAATTCAGCTGTGACAAGGAAAAAACATCACTTCCTATATATTTAAAGTAACACTCACTTTTTCTAAATTATAACAATAAAAACCTTTTGGACAAGACAGCTAATATACATAACAATGTGTAATAAACTGTGTTTCAAATTAATTAAAAACAATTCTGTGATAAAATAAGTATATAAAAATAGATATAAATAAGTTGGCATAGTCTGCCCATTCCTATATACTGCCAACTTATTTAACGTAAAAAAGATCTGTATTTCAAGACAGGGGCAATATTACAGCTCTCATTTAATCCTGGAAGATTAAAAGCATCGAGCTTGAGTTGCCATTCTAATTCTATAATCTCTAATAAAAGAGAGGTAGGTCCGCCCCTGATAGATCTGTGCATGCAATCAATACCCATAAAAACAAAATTGTGGCCAGAATTGGATTCTACATGTTTGGCAAGGGCATTTTCACTTTTGTTATTCCTAATAGCATAACTGTGTTGGTATATGCGCTCCCTGAATTTTCTGTCAGTTTTTCCGACATAAAATGCCGGGCAGCAAACACAGAAAGCCACATATATAATAGATTTGGTTTCACAATTAATTTTACTGTTGATCTCATATTTTTTATGCCCTACATTAAAAGAATTCCCAGAGCGCACTACATGACACCAATTACATGTTCCACAACTAAAACAGCCTTTGATTCTCTGGAGCCGTTGGCTGGATTGATTTCTTTGCAATAATTCTTTAATATTATTGCCTCTTTTGTATGTAAACCTCGGTTTGACCCCTAATTTCTCCACCAAAAAGGAGTTATTGGTGATGAAATACCAGTTCTTATCAATAATTTCCGAAATTTGTCTTCCAGGATTAAATGAGAGCTGTAATATTGCCCCTGTCTTGAAATACAGATCTTTTTTACGTTAAATAAGTTGGCAGTATATAGGAATGGGCAGACTATGCCAACTTATTTATATCTATTTTTATATACTTATTTTATCACAGAATTGTTTTTAATTAATTTGAAACACAGTTTATTACACATTGTTATGTATATTAGCTGTCTTGTCCAAAAGGTTTTTATTGTTATAATTTAGAAAAAGTGAGTGTTACTTTAAATATATAGGAAGTGATGTTTTTTTCCTTGTCACAGCTGAATTGATTGAAGGTGCCTACATTATAAAAACTGTTTGGCGCCTTTTTTACTGTGTTTTTTACCTCTGAGGAAGCTACTCTACTGTGGTAGCGAAAACGCTGTTTGTTTAATTTCGTAATAAAAGTGCGTTAAGGCTCCGGTGACTTGTTTGACTGCTTGGTACTCTCTTCATCGTTTTCCGAAGTTTGTCTTCTTTCTTGCCTTTTCAAGTGAGGATGAATGAAGGAAGACAACACAGATGCAAAGTTATGATGAGACATAACCTTTAATTACATGTGATGCAGTCGCTTGAGTGCATGTGTAACTTGGTGGATCCTGGCTCCAGATAAGCAACTAGCCATTATCTTTCCTTTGTTCATTCTGGTGAGTGGGACATCAGTGTGTCATACAATGGAGTCTCCTATGATAAGAGTCTTGGGTAATGTGTTTGCTTACCTTATGTGCTTTACTGTTAGGCTCCCCTTGGTTTAGGCACATGTGTGGTGTTTGGTATTGCTTTTGGTGAGTGTTTTAGAGATTGCTGAGGATAGGCATTGCCATTTTAGGCTTAGAATGTCTGAATTTTGAGAAGATTGCTTTTTAGTGCCTCAACGTAACTGAGTGTGGTGGACAGTCTGTGTGGTGGATGTGTGTGTGTGTGTGTGTGTGTGTGTGTATGTGTTCTTGACAACCTTGTTTGCATGTATTTTTGCCTCTACTAAAATTGTTTATGTGCATCTACACATCGTTTTTTTTTGCTTTTAGGGAAGTAAACTTTTAATTAACTATATTGTGCTTCCAGGGAGAATCAAGTTTACAGTGAAGGTGATGTTTTTTATGACTGACCTTTTGGATTTTACTGTAACTGAGCCAGTTGATGGTACAGCTCAAACAACCATTTGCCATAAGTCACTTTTAAAAAAATCCATCCTAACAACTAACAGCTGTCATCCTACATATTTTATAAATAATGTTCCCACATCACAGTGTCTGAGGGCTGTGGGAATCTGCAACATATGTTCAAGACTATGAAAACATTGATTTGGATTTAAGTCAACATTTCATATATTTATGTTGAGAATTATTATGGAGACTAAGATATTTTCTACAATGAAACTCTGATAAGATTAGTCCAAGGAAAGGATGGTTCAGGGAAAAGAACATTTTTCATTATAACTTATAGAAAATAAGTATTCCGGCACCACGTCTCTTGACACAAACTTTATTATTTGCTAGTTTCCACAACTTTCTCCACTAGGGCTTCTTCAGGCAAAACAGTCTACATGCTTAGTAAAGCACTTTTAAATACATACATCAATCTATAAAAGGTCACATGACCAGCAAATAAAATAATTGAAACATTAAGCAATTAAAGTATATAGCACAATCACTTAAAATAATACAGTCTACAGAAACTTTTATAATGGTATTAACTACATATAAAAATATTAAAAATATAAACAAAATACATTTTTTTTTTACTTTTATTTGATTCTGTTTTGTATGTCCTTAAGCACTGGTTTTATAGTAAAATTATCATTTAAACCCAGGGTGTCTGAGCCTTAAACCTAAGAATCCATTTTCTTTTCTACTATCTCTTGTGTTTGTCTTTTCGGCTTTTTCCCGTTAAGGGGTAGCCACAGCGGAACTCAGGTCCGCTAATGATTGGCAGTACATTTTTACGAAATGCCGAGGTGCCAGCTCAATGCCCAACCTTCAACGAAGGCACGCCCATTTACGCATGCATGTCTTTCGAATGCTACCCAACCGCAGGAAGGACATGCATACTCCACACAGAAGGCACTCCCAAGCCACGCCGAGAATCGAATGGGAGAACCTCTTGCTGTGAGGTAGCAATGCTACCGCCGTACCACCACGTTTTTTAAAATCTAATATTTTCTGTTAAAGTCTGTAGGATCTGTGCATTCATTATAACTTATGTCAGGGATGTTATTATTGATTAATGAGCTACATTGCAGAGTGGTAGTTTGTTTAATAACATAATATCTGAAACATGCAACTTTACATTTTGAAAGGGTAAAACTATAGGTCAACAACTGTCTCATTACATTAGCCTTTCCAATATAGGTTCTACACAGACTTCTTGTAAGTCATCACTGGGGCAATTTTTTTTTTGTAGGAATATATATATAGCTCAGAAGGAGTGATATGCATGTATGCACAGCAATGTTGCATATGCATTTCTTTATGAGTAGGAAAAATATCCTGTTCTTGGAAACATAGAATTGCATGATATCTTAGTGATCCAAGGTAGAAGAGAAACAAAAGCAAATTACAGTCTATAAACACACCATGACACTTTTGCTAGATGTAGACAAAATATCAAGTTATGGTTCTAGCAAGCTGGGATGGAACTCTTACTTACAAGAAAAATAATTGTTTTGTATTATTAACTTGGAAGCAATTTATGTAGTTAGCTTAAATAAGCACTTGTGGTAATAAGATTAGTGTCTCATTCACCTCTTTATATTTGGAAAGAAGAGAATAAGGCATAATTGCTTGTAAAGAATTTAACATTGAAATGTATATTTTATAATAGCATTTTGATATGCAATTATATAACCATTAGATGGCAGGCTTACTACAATTTGCACTTGTTACAAAAGTACAGTTCTGTTAAATACAATATGGATCAGATTGTGCTCATTTCATTTTTGTTTTACTTATATATTGACTTAATAATTTATTGATGTGAAATCTTAATTGGTACGTCTTCATGTTCATGCTTTGTAAATATACTTTTTGCTGTTTTATTAAATAAACCAAGTGACCAGTTTGTTTATATAAATAAAGGCTGTTAGCACGCTGTATTGTTTTACGTTGATAAAAAGGAAATTGTATATTTCTTAAAGTGCTGGATTCTTTGATACTTGCATATATGCTGCATATCTTTGTTATGAAGTTGTAACTTTAATTAAAAACTAAAATTTTTCTGCAGGACTATTCGGAGAGTGGCGTTAAAATGAGGGCAATTTTAATTAAGCCTGTATGCAAAATGATTAATATCATATAAGTAAAATACTTTTGTAATGAAGAAAAGCCAGAGGAGAAAGGCAGTAATTCTGTAAAATACGTTTGTAATGAAGAAATGCCATGGGAGAAAGGCAGTAATTCCTATTGAAACTCAGAAAAACATAAACATATGTAAAAATTCAGCCCTCCCCCCAGCACACGCACCCACATGTGTGCGCACACACACACACACACACACACACACACACACACACACACACACACACACACACACACTCACTCACATTAACACTGACTTGGTGTTCATCCATACAGAGTCAGCATACTCAAGTATGCTGTTACTTATACACAGCCAGTCAGCACTCCAGGTATTTGTTCAGCCATATAAGATACATTGTGGTTTCACTATCTTACTGTAGTACCAGCATGCCATGAGTTCTGTTTATGTATTTCTGATTTAAATATTTTAACAGAAGAATATGTAGTTCTGGTTTTGGATACTTTAGCAAGAGTACCAGAAGTATTTGCATGTATGCACACTCAATGTACCCCCTTAAAAAAAATCAGTTTATGTGTGCATATTTATTTTTAAGCAACATCAGTATTTCTGTTATTAAAGTAAGCATATTTATGTGTGCATTTTTGCATTTCAGTGAAGGCACCACATCACTTCATATTACACGCATTTCCATAATGCTGATTAAAGCAGCATTTGTCTTATCCCTACAGTACTATTATTCCTATTATGATATATTTCTATCTTTACAGGGCATAATTCTTAAGGGAAGTTATGTTTTCATGTCATTCTTTTTTCCATTCTTTTATTTGGGGGTGAAAGCTAAATGTATTATTCATGTAACATTTTTTTCAGCTATCCTCTTCTCATTATCTTTACTGTCAAGTATATGCCCCACACACTTAAGTCTAATCGAAAGGTTTTCTTTAACTGTCTGTATGACTCCTTTCTCTCACTGTTTCCTTACTGATGCTGTAGCACATACCAACATCTCTCAAAACTCTCCATCAACAAACAGACATCCATGCCGGTTACACTGCCATACGACATTGCTAGCCTGAAAGTCAACGAACGCCTTCGCTAGTCACGTCTTCCCTTTAGGTATAAACTCGTTTATTTATATATCTTTTTTTGTAAGAACTGTTTCACACAAACCATTATTCGACCTTCTGTATTCATTCTTTCTTCTCAGTTTGAAACTCACCTGGAGGGCAATACTAGTTAACATACAATATCTTCTGCATACATACCATAGTTTCACATGCACTGAGACATCATCTCGTTTACATTCTTAGCAGTCCATATTATGGCCTTACTTTGATGAAAACATAATCTCAGCCACCCATCAGACTAACTAGTAGGGGATAAGAAAACTTCATGTTTTTTCTTTTAATAACATTTCTTAAATCCATCCAACTTCACTGATCTTTGTGACCAGTAAAGCTCAGTTAGGATTAATGTTACACTTGTTTCACATCATTCTTCAATCATTTCTCAACAGAATCCATGTTTTCCCTGTATTTTCAACACTGTCTATTTTGCAGTCTTGTACCATTATATATCAATCAACCACACATCGTCAGCCACCTATAGAAAATCTAACAGATGATAAACCCCATACTTTCAGCATTGTCTCTTTTTACCACTGTGTATCATGTCCAGCTTCAACCATGTGTCACATCATCTTCATATAAGTGCATATAATTGGTGCTGAGGAGAACCAGTATAATTTCTCCTGTCATTCATGTACATTATACAACAGTATATTTTCTAGTCAGTAAAGCAGACTTGGCATGACTGGTAGACAGTATATACCAGTTCTCTGTCTTATAATTTCCCGTGCATATTGATGGGCACACATAGACAAGCCATCTCCAGTGTTATATTCTTAATATCAATAATGGATAAAAAAATAAATGTAAAACACAGAAACCAGGGAAACTGTTTTTGTATATATGACATCCCTCTTCTTTTAAGCTTTTTATCTCAAACATGCTTCTTTATGCTTAATAATAATTCAAAAATGTGCTCCCCTTGTTTATATCTCAAGATCTAATCCAGTGTTTATCCTATACATGTAACTTGAAACAATATACTTTATAGTGTCACAGCAGGTAGCACATTCGCCTTTGGTGCAGAAGTCTATGGGTTCTGTTCCCACACGAGGAAAATCAATTGCTGACACTGCAGTGCAGAATAAAGGTGGTATTGGGTGCTGCGCTCCCTAGTGAGCTGTGCTTTGAATGAGACATTAGTGAGGCCTCAGTGGCGGGGGCGGGGGGGGGTGCTGCACTCCTGAGTGAGACGCTTTGGATGAGACATTAAACTGAGACCTCATCTACTTGAGTTGGAGGTAGCTCAGGTAGATGTAGAATATCACATGGCATCTATGAAAAAGTGCTGGAGTCTTTTATTAAGTACATTATTTACAGAATTTACATACTATGCATTATTTACAATGATTTACAATCTTTTACAACCAATTTTTCATCATTTACATAACTTTATGTATGCATCTCTTTCTCTTCATATGCATTCATTTTATGACATCCAGTCCTTTTCCCATAACCAAAATCTTAATATTTCTGCCAATATCCATTTTCCGTTAAATTTTAACTCATTCAGTCTTTCATTCCATATTGTCTATATTATGTAAAACAACTTCATATTTTCTTTACAAATTCCATTTTCTTACCTCTGTCCATATTCCATATTCCAACATATCTGTATTTATATTCTCCATTTTCTTAATTCCTTCGAAGTAATTATCTTCACATAAACTTGGGGGGGGGTGCTGCACTCCTGAGTGAGACATGCTTTGGATGAGACATTAAACTGAGACCTCATCTACTTGAGTTGGAGGTAGCTCAGGTAGATGTAGAAGATCACATGGCATCTATGAAAAAGTGCTGGAGTCCTTTATTAAGTACATTATTTACAGAATTTACATACTATGCATTATTTACAATCTTTTACAACCAATTTTTCATCATTTACATAACTTTATGTATGCATCTCTTTCTCTTCATATGCATTCATTTTATGACATCCAGTCCTTTTCCCATAACCAAAATCTTAATATTTCTGCCAATATCCATTTCCGTTAAATTTTAACTCATTCAGTCTTTCATTCCATATTGTCTATATTATGTAAAACAACTTCATATTTTCTTTACAAATTCCATTTTCTTACCTCTGTCCATATTCCATATTCCAACATATCTGTATTTATATTCTCCATTTTCTTAATTCCTTCGAAGTAATTATCTTCACATAAACTTGGGGGGGGGGTGCTGCACTCCTGAGTGAGACATGCTTTGGATGAGACATTAAACTGAGACCTCATCTACTTGAGTTGGAGGTAGCTCAGGTAGATGTAGAAGATCACATGGCATCTATGAAAAAGTGCTGGAGTCCTTTATTAAGTACATTATTTACAGGATTTACATACTATGCATTATTTACAATGATTTACAATCTTTTACAACCAATTTTTCATCATTTACATAACTTTATGTATGCATCTCTTTCTCTTCATATGCATTCATTTTATGACATCCAGTCCTTTTCCCATAACCAAAATCTTAATATTTCTGCCAATATCCATTTTCCGTTAAATTTTAACTCATTCAGTCTTTCATTCCATATTGTCTATATTATGTAAAACAACTTCATATTTTCTTTACAAATTCCATTTTCTTACCTCTGTCCATATTCCATATTCCAACATATCTGTATTTATATTCTCCATTTTCTTAATTCCTTCGAAGTAATTATCTTCACATAAACTTGGGGGGGGGGTGCTGCACTCCTGAGTGAGACGCTTTGGATGAGACATTAAACTGAGACCTCATCTACTTGAGTTGGAGGTAGCTCAGGTAGATGTAGAATATCACATGGCATCTATGAAAAAGTGCTGGAGTCCTTTATTAAGTACATTATTTACAGAATTTACATACTATGCATTATTTACAATGATTTACAATCTTTTACAACCAATTTTTCATCATTTACATAACTTTATGTATGCATCTCTTTCTCTTCATATGCATTCATTTTATGACATCCAGTCCTTTTCCCATAACCAAAATCTTAATATTTCTGCCAATATCCATTTTCCGTTAAATTTTAACTCATTCAGTCTTTCATTCCATATTGTCTATATTATATAAAACAACTTCATATTTTCTTTACAAATTCCATTTTCTTACCTCTGTCCATATTCCAACATATCTGTATTTATATTCTCCATTTTCTTAATTCCTTCGAAGTAAGCTTCATCACAATAATTACTTATTCTTTCTTCTATTTTTATATAGCATGCTTGCTTTCACTGACAATTTTTTATTGATAATCTCCATATAAACTCTATACATTCTACATATTTTTACACCATTCTTGCTTTTCTTGTTTTTATTTTTTTTCTTCAATTCTTTCCCATGGATAAACACAATAGTAATTGTCTATTATGCTCAAATACCATATTTTCCTGTCTTCTTCTATATCCCTTATCTTTATTTTTCACAGTGTCATTTTGTTCTTGATTTTCTTTCATTTCCCATTCACAGCTTATTTTTCTCTTTTAAATTTACTCATCATGCACCATATTTTTTGTATTTTCTTTCATTATTATACTTATTAATGACCTACTTTCCTCTTTCTTCCATTTCAACACTTTATATAGATTTAGTGATGCTACATGTACCACCAGATTTATCAAAGTCAACCCTTATTCTTCTTTTTCCTTATGTAATATTACTCTTCTGTATTTGCTGGGCTTAACTGGATCCTCATATGAATGAAGACAAAATTGTCATTTTTTTTCATGTTATAGGAATCATAAAAACATTTGCTACATACACAATTTTTCCCAGTAACACAGAATTTACTAGCTATACTTTATTTTATTCTCCAAAATAAACATATAGTTCTTTTTATTGTATTTTCCCATTGTTGTATTTCACTATTTCATTTCCAAATGTGGTACCTAATATTTTTATTTTCTTTATGTTAAACTGAATATTCCCTATCTTGACTTTTTTCCTAATCCTTTATTCTTATCTCTAGTTATACTCATGCCTATGGCTCTCAAATATTTATTGAGTTGCGTAATAGCATCTTCCATTTATTCTTTGTTCTATGCCACTAACACTTTATCATCCCCTTATAAAACATAATTGGTACTCTAATACTGTCTATAGTCCTATATTCTGCTACATTTAATGATGTGTTTATTTTACTAACTGCTGCATTCATGACTAACAAAAATAAAATACTCATCCCAGGACATCCCTGTATTATACCACTCTTTATGTCTATTTCTTGGCTTAACCATCCATTCATTACACATTTACTTTACTTTTTTTCATACACTGTAACAAACCTCTTTAGTATCTTCTCATTTAAATTATATTATTTCATTATATTCCATAAAATTTCATGTTGTATCTTGTCAAATGTTTTATCCAAGTCATCTATGATGATTTGAACTCCTGTTTTCCAAGTCATTGTCATCTACAATTGCTCTTGCTATCATTCCTAACTCTTGATTTCCTCTTCCTTTTCTCCCAAATATTGTATTTTCTAATATTTTATTTAATTTATTTTCCAATGTCTTTTTGTCTTTTCTATTATTTTCATGAAAATCTTACAATCAGAATTATTAAGTACTATGGGCACCTAGTTTCTTATGTCTTCTTTTCCCCTTTTTTCCATATAAATTTCATAGCTCCAACACATAATGTTATGTTGTCCTTATCTGGCCTTCATTAATTGCTGGATGGGCCTGGAACTGAGAATTGGTTCCGACTTGGCCTATACTAAAGCTCGAGAGCTTCCACTGGCTCAAGGCTATACCCTGTGCCATTATGCCTTGGGAAGATTACCCAGATCTCGTTTGACGGTAAACAAGATCGGGTGCTTCCTACTAGGCCCCAGGCTAAGTGGAATAATTTTCTTCATTTTATAGAAATTTTTGCTTTAAATAATTAGCGTGTGTGTGTGCTGGATAATTCGTATTAGGTGTTAGACACAAGCCTTTCTAGGTCCATTGTGATTTTTTTGTACTATTTGTTGCTGGCCGTCGTCTTTCGCTAGGCCGTTTATCCTTTCACCCTGTCCCAGTCCCAAACACGATTAAGTTAGAGAGTTTTTGGGTCTTTTGTTGTTGTTAGTACTATCTTGCCTTCTTATCCCATTGTCATTAGATAGTCTGTTTGAGTTAGAGAGCTCCTTTCACCCCATTTAACTTAGAGGGCTTTCCTACTTTCCCCTTTCCGTTTTTTCCTGTGAGGAGTTGTCGTTTAAATTAGAGACTTATCCTCTAACTACCTTTTACTTCTTCTTGTAGTTGTTTGAGATATATATATATATATATATATATATATATATATATATATATATATATAAAATTTTGTTGTTCTTGTTGTTGGGTTTTCCTAGTAGAGTTCTTAGTTGTTTGACTTGCTGCTAGTCATGTCTAAAGATGCTAAAGAAGCAAAGCCTTCGGCTTTAAAAAATGTGATCGATGGAGCTAGAAAATGTCATTGACAGATGAACACACCAGTTGTGTGTATTGTTTAGGTGCTGTACATCTACAAGAGTCATGCTCTTTTTGCCATGCATTCAGCTTCGAAGTGTTAATGGAGAGGAAAATAAGTTGATTATCGGGGGTTGTTGAAAGTTCACTTTTCTGAGGCTCTAGAAGGGAAACAGAGTTCCTCAAAATCCTCTCACCAGTCTCAATCTCCTAGGTTGGAGAAGTCTTCAAAGAGATCTTCATCCATCGATCCATCATCAGAACCGTTGAAGAAATATGCAAAGGGATCATCCGCAGGCCAGAAAAGCTACCTCTTCGGCTCCCCTAGTTATTTAGAAGCCGACAGATTTCCATATTCGAAGCCGGTCCCCAGTTCTGGAACCAGTATCTTCAGTATTGCATTCACCTATCCTCAAATCAGTCAGATCCCCGACCTAGACCTCTCGGTCCTCCAGGAGTCTTTAGGACGACGATTTAGAGTGGGTGCTCAAGAGGCTGTTATGGATGCTGGTGCTGGCCAAGATTTTGTTGACCCCGACCCAGAAGGATTCGGGACTGGCACCATTACTACCCCCTTCATCGATTTCTCCTCCCACCCATGTTGTGGCTTGAGAGCCGGAGGGCTTGGATCCGATTATAGTGGAACTGTCGAGGCAAAGACCTGCTCCAGGATCTTTGATCCTGACTACTGCTCCGACCTCCTTGTTTCCATCGTCTGTTGAGGGGTCTAGGGGCCAATGCTTTCCCATGGGTTCCAGGGAGGAGAGTCGAGTTGGACAATTATCTGATCCGAATCTACCTCTCGGGGCTTTGGTGCATGTAAGTTCGGCGCCTACTTTGGCCTTGGAGTCCGCCGTCTTGGTTCAAGAGGAGTCTTCTGGTTTCTTGGAGCCGGGAGCTCCCTTGGAGCAGGCCATGATGCTTTCGAGGCTTTGAGGAGAGTGCTCTCGTCCCAGATGGCTCCACTCTCGGATCCAAACACTCTTCCCCCAAAAGTGCCAGAATCTGTTCCTTTACCATCTCTCCCTCCCAAGCATGGAGACCCAAAGTCTCAGGACACCCCACTTGGTGATACTGTCTCTTCCGAAACCTCTCCTGAGTACCCCTCTGAAGAGGGTCCCTCTGAAGAAATTATGTAAGAGGAAACATGTAGACTCCGCTGAGGAGTCCATCACTTCAGACACGGGCCTTGATGATTCAGAAGGGTCCCCACAGTCACCCTTTGAGGATGTCTCCTTTGCGGACATCCTAGAGATCTTTAAATAGAAAGGTAACTGGAAGTCCATCAGCCCTTCTGAGTATGAGTTCATGTACCTGGAGACTTTCAGGTATCAACCCACCACCTATTGATTGACTCCTCCTTTCGACCAGCTCCTGAATTTAGTCAGTCAGAAGGCTTGGGGCTCGCCAGAGTCTGTGGGATGTGTTCCAAAGAGGCCAAATAAGTTTATTACAGTGCCCGCTGACAAAGAGTTCCTCACAAAAGGTGCCCTAGTAGATGCTATGGTGGTGGCGGCAGCCACCAAAAAGGAATTATCTGAGGCTTTCTCATCTGTCCATCCACAGAATAAAGAATCTCTTATGATGGATAGGTATGGAAAGCCTATGTTTTCGTCAGCTTTCTTCCCCCTTAGGTCACTGAACTATTTGACCTATTTTACTAGACATCAGAGGGGTCTCCTGAAAGAACTAGGTGATACCCTCCAAGGTTCTACAGCTGCAGGGGTTTCAGACAAGATGACCTTTCAGCTTTCCACCTTACATTCTGTGATAAACTCCTCCAAGCGACTTACTTCTTATGCAGGTGATGGAGTGAGTAGGGGAGCGGGTACAGGAATCTCCTTAATGATGCATTGCTGGATGCACTTATGTGAGTTTGCAGAGCCCTTCAAGTCTTCCTTTATCAGTGCCCCTTTTGATGGCTTGTCCGTGTTTGGGCCAAAAGTGAAAGAGACTCTGACCAGGTGCGAACAAGAGGGAAAGACTCTTTTTGCCGTTGGAGTCTGTTTTTCCCTTCCTACCAGGCCTTACTCCAAAGGCCAGAAGGGGGGCAAAATGTGGCTCCGCAAGTCCCAGAGAGCCTTTCTAGATGCACATGGTGATTTTCCCCCAGGGGAGGAGGAGGAAATAAAATGGAAGATGCCGACCTTGTGGCAGAGGTGGTCCGCAAAACCAGGGCAACAGGGGTACATTCGTTGGTAGGCCCTTTCGGCGCTCCTGAAAGGAGGCCCATCTGTCCACCTCTGGAGGCAGTCAGGAGTCGCTTGTCACTGTACCCAAATGCCTGGCTAAAAATAACAAATGACATATGGGTACAAGCGATTATATACAGAGGCTACTGTATACCCTTTTCCTCTCCCCCTTCAGAAAAAAGATCAGTCCCAGATGTTCCACCCAGTCAGAGGGAGCAGGCAACCCTACATGTACAAAGGTTGCTAGTAAAAAGAGTCATCCAAAACGTCCCCGCAGACCAAAGTGTATCGAACTTACTCAAGGTTCTTTTTAGTTCCAAAAAAGACAGGGGACTGGAGTCCCAGTTTGGATCTCAGCAGGCTAAACAGGTCAGTAAAAAAGTCAAAGTTTTGGATGGTGACACTGCAGTCAATACTCCCTTTCTGGTGAAAGACAATTGGATGTGCTCAGTAGATCTCCAGGATACGTACTACCATATAAAGATGGACAGGCGATCCAGGAGTCACTTACGCTTTTGGCCCGTAGTAGCCAGTCATTACCAATTCCGAGCAGTGCCCTTTGGTCTCACTACAGCCCCTAGAGTGTTCACCAAATGCATGGCAGTAGTCAAGACTCACTTGAGGCATCTAGGATTCTGGGTGTTTCTATACTTGGACAACTGGCTTCTAACTGCCACCACCGAGCATCTACTAACCAGAGCAAGAGGCACCACCATCCACCTTTGCTGTCAACTAGGTATCAAGATAAACTTTGAAAAGTCTGCCTTGTTGCCATCACAACATATTATATTCATAGGAGCAGACTCAAACACAGAGACATGGTAGCCAAACTTCCTCCCGACAGGATACAAACACTACATCAGCAAGTAAAGAACCTCCTTACAAAGAAGAAAGCACAAGCGAAAGTTATTCAGAAAATTTTAGGTACCATGGCGGCAGCAATGTCCTTGGTACCCCTCACATGAGAATTCTCCAGTGGCTACTTTTCTCCCAATGGTCCATGCAGGAGTTACCCATGTCCCTCAAGATTATCATAATGGAATTCTGCAAGAGGGATCTGCGCTGGTGACTTCATTCTATTCAAGTGGTTTTGGGGAGACTGTTCATTTCCCCACAACCAGTAGCTGCAGTGACCACGGACGCTTCCCAGATAGGGTGGGGGGGCATTATCTAGGGAAGACTGTCCAAGGAGTTTGGCAGGAATACAAGAACCACTTGCATATCGATGTCTTAGAGATGAGAGCGGTGTTTTTGGCATTGCATGCATTCCACAGCTCCCTTGCACTAGGAACGATTACAATCCAGACAGACAATATGTCAGTGGTGTGGTATATAAACAAGCAAGGAGGAAGCAGGTCTTACCCCCTATGTCGAGAGGCTCAAGTGTATGGCACTGGGCAGTTTCTTACCAGCGCTTTCTAATAGCAATGCATATACCGGGGAAATCCAGCATGATAGCAGACAAACTCAGTAGAGCTATTCTAATGCCTCACGAGTGGTCCCTAAAACAGGAAATTGCAGAGCAGATTTTTTGCCAGTGGAGCCAGCCTTGCTGCAACCTTTTTGCCACATCCATCCCATTACAGCAGCTACTTTGCCCTGATCCCCCCTCCGGGGGAGTCACCAAGGGATGCACTTGTACATGATTGGCCCCCGGGGTCTTCTTTATGCTTTCCCTCCTCTTCCATTGATTCCCAGAGTCCTTCAGAAAGCCAACACTTTGAGAAGCAGGTTAATACTCATCCCCTCATTCTGGCCTCATCAGATTTGGTTCCCCTTTCTATGGCCCCATCTAGAAGAGGAGCCGTGGTTTCTGGACCCACTTCCAGACCTCCTGACTCATCCATTAGGGACGCTCCATCCATCGGTCCAACTCCTTAAACTGACAGCTTGGCTGCTCCAATTCCACTCCTAGCCAGACTTCCAAATATTTATCCCGCTGTGAAACATATTCTGATCTCATCCCATAAGGCAACAACTAGAAAGCTTTGTGCTAGCAAATGGAAAAGGTTTTCTTGTTGGGCTATCAACAATCACATTGATCCTTGCACAGCTCCTGTCACATCTATTTTAGACTTCTTAGGAAAACTTTTTAATGAAGGTGCAGCAGCGGCTACAATATGAGTTCAATTGGCTGCTATATCAAACTACCATGTGGGAGAAATGGGATTCAAAATCATGTCCCATAGACTGTGCAAGGCCTTTTTAAGAGGTGCTTTGTTATTAAGGCCCCCAGCAAAAGAACCACCAGCTCCTTGGGACCTCAATTTGGTATTGTCCACTCTAATCCTTCCCCCCCTTTGAACCTGCATCATCTTGTCATCTGAAGTTTCTAACGTGGAAAACGATCTTCTTAGTAGCCATCATGTCTGCCAGAAGGGTATCAGAGCTCTAAGCATTATCCAAACATTCCCCCTGTATGATTTTCCACAAGGATAGAGTGTCCTTGAGAACTAATCCGTCTTTTCTTCCCAAGGTATGTTCTTAGACTAATCTAAATCAGTCCATTGAATTGCCAGTGTTCTTTCCAAACTATGGCAACAAGGCAGGTGACAGATTACATCAACTGGACGTACACAGACAGTTACGTTTCTACCTGCACAGAACAAGGGGAACTCAGAAAAATCAGTCCAATTATTTGTATCTTTCTCAGATATCAAGAAGGGCACCCCAGTATCTAAAGTCACGCTTTCAGAATGGCTTACTGATTGCATAACCTTCTAGTACACATCTCAAAATAGAGAACGTCTAGGGAAGATAAAAGGTCATTCTACAAGGGCTGTTGTGACCTCGTCAGCCTTTCAAGCTAGATTACCCATAAATTTGATTTGTGCTGCAGCGACATGGATAAAGCCTCATACCTTTATTACTCATTACAAAGTGGATTTGGCCTCCAGGAACAGGACTTCCTTCCACTGTTCTGAAGAGTATTTTCCCTTGAGCCACCCAAGAAAGAAGGTGCTAGGAATGCTGTCCCATCCAGCAATGAATGAAGGCGTGATAAGAACAACATAACATTAAGAAGTTATGTACTCACCATAACGTTCCATGTTTGTTGTTCATCTCACCTTCATTCTTGCGCCCCACCCTCCTTCACCCAGCCTTCGCTCCTGGAAGATCGAGAGGTCTAACAAAAATTGGAATTCATGTTCTCTGTTTCTCTTCCTTGCCTCCTTTAGTAGACAGGGGTTTATATTAGGAACTACTAGTTTAGGATTTGTAAACAAGATCTGGGCAATCTTCCCAAGGCATGATGGGATAGGGTATAGCCTCAAGCCGGTGAAAGCTCTTGAGCTTTAATATAGGCCGAGTCGGAACTGATTCTCTGTTCCGGACCCATCCAGCAATGAATGAAGGCGAGATGGACAACAAACATGGAACGTTATGGTGAGTACATAACTTCTTATTTCTTCTTGTCCAAAACTTTCCTTTAACCATTCATTTAACACTACCACAAAATACTTCTCCAATCTAGCATTTCTCTATACATATGATATTCTATCCCATTTGGTCCTGTTGCCGATTCAACACTTACCAGCTTTAACGTATTATTCACTTCTTCCATTGTTATATTTTTTTTCAAATTCTTCATTGTCCTGTTTTGTTTATTTTTTTAACTTTCCAGTTTTATTTTATCTTATTTTCTTTACATGTTTTTGTAGATATTCTTTTGCTACATTCATTATTTCCTGTTGACTTCTTACACTTTTTCCTTTCTCATTTCTCTTATTATTCTTTTATTTTCTTATAGTGTACTACTCAAAGTGCCATCTCTTCTTTTTCCCTTGCAAAACGTACCTTTGTTTAAACAACTGCTTTTTGAAATTCTCTTGATTCACCTCATATATTCCTTTCTTTCTATCAAAAAATTCTTTCATTTTTTGCCAGTTTTCATTCTATCCTCAACATATGGGCTCAGATCAGATCCTGGGTTCCGACTCAGTTGTTACTATAGCTCTTGATCACCAAAAAAGCTCTCAAGCCCTTCCCTACCCATAATGCACCAACCCCTGACATAACTCATATCTTGTTTGTTGCTTTCGAGAATAGACATCGTCATCCTGAGCTCTTGAGTTATTTCTGGTTAAGATAAGTGGTTTCTCTTTATTTTTGCTATTAATCTTTCTCCCTTCCCATTATACTTGGTGTATTTCTAGTTACCATAGCTGGTAGGTGTTAATTTTCCTTTTTCCTTCAAATTTTCCTTTTACTCTGCTATGCATTCTTGATAACGTAGCTGGTATCTTTTTTCCCTTTCTCTCTCTCTCTGTATATATAAAAAGTTTCCATGTTGTCCATCTCCCCTTCGTTTCTTGCTTGTTGGGATCGTCTCCGACTCGGCCATCTTCTATAGCTCGAGAGCTGTTTACTAGCTCGAGGCTACCCCTTATCCCATGATGCCTAGCGCTAGCTACCCAGATCCCGTTTGCCGCTTCAGCTGCGAGGTTCGTTGTTACTGGCTCAGGCTCGTATAAGTTTTATTGAACTATTTTTTCTGTCAGATTAGGGATTTTTCTGATAGTTTATTGTTTAAAATATAGTCGCTAACTAGTTTTGTTGTAGTTTAGTGTATTTGTAGTTTCCCCTTAGAACTCTTTTAAATTAGAGGGTTCTCCCCCTCCCCCTCCCTTTCCTTTTGTAGGTAGCGTTTTAGTTTAAGCTTTTTCTTCTTTCTATTTCTTAGGTAGCCATTTAAGTTAGAGGCTCATAGTTTAAAAAAAAAAAAAAAACCTATCTTTAGCTGTAGTATACTGTGTGTTTGTTTTTTTGTGGTTAGTGTCTGGTTTAGTTTTTGCTGTTTGGCCTTCTGGCCAAAAACAATTCAGTGTAGGTGTAGTGTCTTCTAGTTGGGATATGTCTAAAGAATCCAAGGTGTCTGGATTCAAGAAGTGTGACTCATGCTGTCAGAAAATGTCTCTGACAGATGAGCGCACTTCTTGTGTCTATTGCTTAGGCGCAGTGCACCTGCAGGACTCTTGTTCTGTATGCCATGCATTCAGCCCAAGAGTTCTGCAGGAGCACAAAAATAAGCTTATTTTGAGGGGTCTTCTTAAGCCCCAGGATTCACCGGCCAAGGCTCACCCTGTGAAATCTCCTAAACCGACCAAATCGTCGGCTCCCAGCTCGGAGCTGTCATTGGTCCAAGCCTTACCTACTACTACTTCGGTTCCAGCCAGAACCAAGGAGACTGCTTCCCCGTCAGCTCCACCACTACCTTCGGAGCCATCGCGGACCCACAAGAGGCCGAGGTCCCCTTCTCTAGAGTCTATACATTTGGCTCCTTGGTCTCCCCTGTTGCAGAGTGACCGCAGTCATAGATCCCCCTACTCTTCTTGGTCCTCTAGGCTCTCAGATCACGACATGGAGAGAGTGGTCAGTAGGTTGTTGAAGTCGTAGGCACTGGCCAAAATGTTGTCCAGCCCTCCTCAACAGGTGTCAGCTCTGCCCGCTTTTCATTGATGTTCCTCCTCTGACTCCATTGAGCTCGGAGCCGGAGTTTGTTGGGGTTCGAATCGTGGAACCGTCGGCACCGATAACAATTCCTCCTTCGGTTCCGTCGTCGGCTCCGATCCCCTTGATGGTGCCGTCCGTCGAGGGATCTGGGCGCCGAGACTCCCTCGTCGGCTCCGAGGGGGCGAGTGGCATCGGACCCTTGTCCGACCCCGTTGTCCCTCTCAGAGCATCGGCGCAGGTGAGCTCGGCTCCTACAGCTGCCTCGGAGCCGTCTCCCTCGGTGCAGAGGAGGATTCCGGTTTCCTTGGAACCGGAGCCTTCTCTGCATCGTGGCAGGGACGCCTTCAATGTCATGAGGAGTGTACTGGCCTCTGAGTCAGCTCCACTTTCAACCCCACTGGCTCCATCCCCTGTAGTGCCTGCGTCAACCTCTGCCCCTCCTTCAGACCCCAAGCGTGGGGAACCGGTGCTCTAGAGCACCCCGTTGGGTGTTTCCTCTTCTTCCGAGGCCTCCTCTGATAATTCAGAGGAGCCCCCTCGGAAGAGGAAGTGCAAGAGGAAGCACATTGACTTCCCCGAGTCTGTCACTTCGGATATGGATTTGGATAAATCGGAAGGGTCCCCGAGATCCCCCTCTGAAGATGTTTCCTTTTCGGACATCCTAGAAATGCTTAAGCATAGAGGGAACTGGAATGCCCTAGCCCCTACCGAGGATGAATCTGTATTCTTGGATGCTTTCGGTTCCCGACCTTCCACCTCCTGGGTGTCTCCGCCTTTCGATCCACTAATGTCAGTAGTGGCTCGAAGGGCTTGGTCAGCCCCGGATACAGTGGAACCAACCCCGAGGAGACCCGGCAAGTTTATCACTGCACCCCCTGATAAACAGTTCCTTGCTAAGGATGTTCCCGTAGATGCCATGGTGGTAGCAGCAGCCACTAAAAAGGAGTTAGCGGAAACTTCTTCCTCTGTCCATCCTCCTAACAAGGAGTCTATGACCATGGATAGATATGGGAAGTGAATGTTTGCTTCAGTGACCTTTTCCATGAGGTCACTGAATTACTTATGTCATTTTACCAGGTTTCAGAGGGATCTCCTGAAAGAGCTTGGAGATTCCCTCCAGGATCCATCAGCTGAAGGGGGTCAAGCTAAAATGGCTTCTCAGCTGGCGACCCTTAATTCAGTGGTTAACTTCTCCATGAGGCTCATTTCCTATGCAGCCGATGGTGCGAGTAGAGCCACAGGTACAAGCGTGGCCCTCAGGAGACATGCATGGATGCGGCTGTGTAATTTTGCGGAACCCTTTAAAGCGTCGTTCACCAACACTCCCTTTGACGGTTCCTTTCTTTTTGGACCACAGGTGAAAGACACTCTGACTAGGTGTGAACAGGAAGGCAAGACTCTCTCTGCTGTGGGAGTCCGTTTTCCTTCCAGACCATATCCCAAGGGTCAGAAGAGTGGTAAAATGTGGTTTCGGAAATCCCAGGGAGCCTCGCCTGACACACGTAGTGATTTTACCTCCAAGGGCAGAGGAGGAAACAACAACAACAGATGCTGCCCTTGGGGCAGAGGGGGTCCGCAGAACCAGGGCAGCAGAGGATCCTTCTCTGACAAGCCCTTCCAGCATCCCTGAAGGGTTGCCTGGCTGCCTGCCTCTGGAGGCAGTCGGGGGAAGACGTTCACTGTACCCAAAAGCCTGGCAAAACCTAACACGAGACAAATGGGTACACTCAATCATATCCGGAGGCTACATAATTCCCTTCTTTCAACCCCCCCTTACCATCAAGCAAATCCCTTCCAGATGTTCCACCCAATCTGAGGGCCCAAGCAGTCATAGAAGTTTCAAGACTGCTAGAAAAAAGAGTCATCCAGGAAGTCCCGGCAGACCAACACGGATCTGAAACTTACTCAAGGTTCTTTTTGGTACCAAAAAAGACAGGGGACTGGAGACCAATATTGGATCTCAGCAGACTAAACAAGTCTGTTCAAAGAACAAGGTTTCAGATGGTCATGCTACAGTCCATTCTACCCTTTTTGGGTCAGGACAATTGGATGTGCTCAATAGATCTTCAGGATGCGTACTATCACATCAAAATGGACAGGTGCTTCAGGAGATTCCTTCGCTTCTGGCTGGGAGCCAGTCGTTACCAGTTCAGAGCTCTGCCCTTTGGTCTCATCACAGCCCCCAGGGTGTTCACCAAATGCATGGCAGTAGTCACGGCTCACCTGAAGCATCAAGGATTCCAGGTGTTTCCATATCTAGACGACTGACTCCTTACTGCTACTACCAGGCATCAACTCCTTCAAGCCAGGGACTATACAATCACAATTTGTGCCCAGCTAGGCATTACTATAAATTTCGAAAAATCTGCCTTATTGCCCTGTCAATCTATTTCCTATATAGGAGCAGATTTAGATACAAGAAGTATGTCCGCAAGGCTACCGCCAGACAGGGTGGCCACAATTCGGCAGCAAGTTCATATCCTCATGTAATGCAAAAGGGTACAAGTCAGGTTGGTCCTTCAAAGTCTGGGTTCTATGGCAGCGGCAATTCTTCCGATACCTCTGGCCCGTTTTCACATGAGAATCCTTCAGTGGCTTCTCTTCACACAGTGGTCCTTTCGACAGCTCCCCATGTCTCACATGATCATGATTACAGAAACATGCAAAAGACACCTTTCCTGGTGGATGGTCTCCCCACTAGTGTCTCAGGGCAGACCATTCATCTAGCCTCCTCCGGTTGCCACAGTGACCACGGATGCCTCACTGATAGGGTGGGGGGGGGCATTATCAGGGCAGGACAGTCCAACGCACTTGGCAGCCTCACGAGTACCATCTGCACATAAATGTCTTGGAGATGAAAGCCATGCTCCTAGCATTGCAAGCCCTTCAGGACTCTCTCCCTTCTGGGACCATTGCAATTCAAACGGACAACATGTCAGTAGTGTGGTACATCAACAAGCAGGGCGGAACCAGGTCCTACCCCCTATGTCGAGAGGCACTCAGACTCTGGCAGTGGGCGATTTCTTCCCAACGATTTCTGATTGTGACGCACATCCCTGGAAAGTCCAATGTCATAGCAGACAGGCTCAGCAGAGCTATTCTCATGCCTCATGAGTGGTCTCTAAATCAGGTAGTTGCGTATGTGATCTTCTGCAAATGGGGACAGCCTTGCTGCGATCTGTTTGCCATCCCCCTTCAACAGCAAATGCAGCAACTACTTCTCCCTTTTACCGCTTCCCGGTCACCCTCCCAGAAACGCTCTAGTCCACGATTGGCCTCAGGGACTTCTTTATGCCTTCCCGCCGTTTCCTCTTATACCCAAACTCATACAGAAAGCTATTCCGTTGTGTTGCAAAATGATCCTCATTGCCCCCTACTGGCCTCGACAGATATGGTGTCCGTTCCTGCACCGTTACCTCCTCTTGCAGCCCTGGTCTCTGGATCCTATTCCAGACCTGCTGATTCATCAGTCAGTAGAGCTGCATCAATCCCTCCAAACACTCCAGCTCACAGCTTGGTTAATCCAATTCCAACCCTAGCCAGGCTTCCCAGCATTTACCCGGCTGTGCGTGAGATTATTGTCTCCTCTCACAAATCCGCTACTAGGAAGACTTATGCTGGCAAATGGAAACGTTTCTCTTGTTGGGCAGAGGCTAGGAACATAGATCCCTTTTCAGCCCCAGTTCACGAAATCTTGGGAGTTCCTAACAGAGGTTTTTCATGCTGGGTCCGCTTCTGCCACAATCAGGGTTCAACTAGCGGCCATCTCTAACTTTCATGTTGGGTTTTCTAATCTAAACATTATGTCTCATAAGCTGTGTAAGGCCTTCCTCAGAGGGATTACTCTCCTTAGGCCCCCAGTGAGAGAATCCCCTCCTCCTTGGGACCTTAATTTGGTACTAACCTCCTTGATTATGCCCCCTTTTGATCCGGCAGCATCCTGCTCCATTAAGTTTCTATCTTGGAAAACTCTCTTTCTGGTAGCTATTACCTCAGCCAGACAGGTCTTGGAACTTCAGGCACTAAGTGTTCATCCTCCATACTTAGTTTTTCATAAGGACAGGGTAGCTCTGAGAACTAATCCCTCCTTCCTTCCGAAAGTCTGCTCAGAAAATAATTTAAACTAAACTGTTGACCTTCCTGTGTTTTTCCCTAACCACACCAACAAGGCAGAATACAAATTACACCTTTTGGATGTTCATAGACAATTGCATTTTTACCTGCATAGAATGAAGGATATAAGAAAGTCGGACCAACTTTTCCTTTCCTATGCTAGGGGCAAACAGGGTCTTCCAGTTTCCAAAGTGACCCTGTCCAGGTGGTTGTCTCACATTATTACCTTCATCTATCAACTAAGAAACAAAGAGTTGTCTATCAAACCGAAAGGTCATTCTACTAGGGCTTTGGCCACCTCTGTAGCCTTCCAGTCTAGGTTGCCCATGGACTCTATCTGTGCCGCTGCCACTTGGGCATCTCCTCTTACCTTTATTTCTCATTATAAGTTAGACATGGTCTCCAGGAGTAGAGCTAACTTTGGTTCCACTGTTCTGAAGAGTCTGTTCCAATGAGCCACCCAGGATCGTATGTGCTAGGGACGCTGTCCCAACAAGCAAGAAACGAAGGCGAGATAGACAACTTAACATAAAGAAGTTATGTACCTACCATAACGTTCCATGTTAGTTGTCTTCATCTCGCCTTCTTTCTTGCGTCCCCCCTCCATCCCCCTGTCCTATTGGACTGAGAGGAGTTCAAGTTTCGCTGGCTGAGTGTTCTCTGGTTTGTTTCCTCTACTGACTTAGAGATTATAACAGGTAGGTTTAACCCTCTGTTTGGAGGGGTTTCATTCCATAGCTATGGCTGGGGTTAGCTATTTCAAATGAGATCTGGGTAGCTAGCGCTAGACATCATGGGATAAGGGGTAGCCTTGAGCCAGTAAACAGCTCTCGAGTTATAGAAGATGGCCGAGTCGGAGCCGAGGATCGGCTCCGATCCCAACAAGCAAGAAAGAAGGCGAGATGAAGACAACTAAAATGGAACATTATGGTAGGTACATAACTTCTTTTTCTTTCTGATTTTATTTTTTTCAGTATGTCAGATAAACTGCCTTCCAGTTTTAAAAAGTGTCAAAAATGTGGGCACAAACTGCCCTTATCTGATGCCCATAACTTATGCATATACTGTTTGGGCCTGGATCACTTCCAAATTGATTGTTTAGTTTGTAAAAATTTAAATCCATGGGCAGTAGCAGACAGGAGGAACAGATTGAAATTGAAAGGTTTATTTTTTTCCTGTTTTGGTGAAGCTATTTCTGGGACCTAATCCCCCAAATCTGAAGTTAAGGAGACTTTGATTCTGTCTTTGAGGCCTTCTAGTTCATCCAATCCATATTCAGCGCTGCCAAGGAAAAAGCTGAAGTCAGATCCGAAGTCTATACCAATCCAAACTCCGATGGATCTGGCCAAAAAATCCTCGGATCCTACTTCTTTGGATCTGACATTTTTGCATAGAACAAGGTACTCTCCTTCCTTGGATCCATTTTCTTCAAGAGTACCGACACCACTGCAGGCCACCTTCCCTTGTCTCATCTCATTCTTCCAGAAGTTTGACCGAAGAGGTTGGACAGAATGATGAGATTCCTCTCGGCACAGATACAGATGGATGTTTTTCCGGCTCCTACCCCCTTGGGTCAGAAAGCCTGTCCTTCCACCACACTAGCTACAGTGGCCCCTTCTGTGATCTGTCTGATTATTTTGGAGCCCCTGGATCCAAACCAATTGGGTCTATCTGGATTGGATCCAAAGGTGTTTCTACCTTTGGAGATGAAGCAGTATCTGAGTACACTGGCTCTGACATGTTTGGATCTGGATGACTCTCAAAAATGAAGCACTCCTGTTGGATCTGAGGCACTGGAGTCAACTCCAAAGTTTTCAGAGCTGTCTCTGCCCCTTGGAGCCTCTGCATTGGACAGCTTATCTCTGATTTCTGCCTGGGGGAGATTGTTTTTGGTGCAGAAGGAGGCAATGTGCCAGAATTCTGGCTTCTTGGATCTGTTGTCTTCCTTCTCCCCGAATGATCTGCCTTTGAGGTAGTGAAGACAGTGTTATCTGCTCTCGCAGGATGGACGGACCCTTTCCCCTTGGATCTTCCATCTAGATTCCAGATGTCTCTGCATCTTGAGCCACATCATTCTGTGCCACAGGAAGATCCAGCTCAAAATCTTCAGTCCAGCCAGCAGGGTATTACAATTTCTTCTGGTACTTCACCAGAGTATCCCACCAAGGAAGTCCCTAGGAAGAGGAGGTGCAAGAGGAGGCACTTGGACTCCCCTCAGTTATCAGTTACTGAGGATACTGATTTCAGTTGAAGGACGAAGGTCCTCAAGATCACCTCCTGAATACGTCCTTGAGATCCTTAAGCTGAGAGGCGGTTGGTCTTCCGATCAGCCTTCACTGGAGGAATCAGTATTTCTTGAGGCCTTTGGAGCTGACCTGTCTACTTCCTGGGTAACTCCACCCACTGATGAGCTCATTGACTTGATCTCTAGGTGGGAATGGAAGGAGCCTGACTCAACTGAGCCAGTCCTTAAGAGACCAGAACAAATTCTGGCTCCACTGGCAGGCAGGGAGTTATGAGTAAGGGGGTGCCCATAGATGCTATGTTTGTGGCGTTTCTACCTGTTCCTCTGTCCATGCTCCTAACAGAGAGTCCAGGGTGTTGGACAGATTTGGAAAGCATATGTATGGTTTTGCACATAGGTTACTTGGCATACTTCACGAGATTGCAAAGGGACTTGATCAAGGATCTTTCAAAATCCCTTTCAGGAGCCATTACTGCTGAGGCTCAATACTCTGCAGCCTCACAGTGGACTACCCTTCAATCTATAGCCAATTCGTCCATAAGCCTTATCTCGCATGCTGCTGAATTTGCCTCAAGGGCAATGGGTTCAGGCATTTCTATCAGAAGGCATACTTGGATGCCTTGTGTGATTTTGCAGAGCCCTTCAAGTCCTTGTTCGTCATTTCACCCTTTGATAGCACTTCATTGTTTGGCCCAAAAGTGAAGGACACACTCTCCAGGTGTGAAAAAGATGAAAAAACCCTCTCTGCAGTGAGCATACATTTTTCAGTTCCTCAAAAATATTTTTCTGGGAATCAGTGAGGTGGACAGAAGATGTGATTCAGTTAGTCCCAGGGTCCTTTTCAAGATCCATGTGAAGATAGTTCTCCCAGGGGCAGAGGGGAGAATTCTAATGGACGATGATGCCCACGTGGCTGAGGAGACCCACAGAACCAAGTCTCCAGAGATTCTTTCTCCAATAGACCCTATCAGTGCTTCTGAAAGGAGGCCCGATTGTCCTCCTCTGGATGCAGTCGGCTGTGTTTATTCCTGTATCAGAGAGCCTGGCTAGACATCACAAAAAATACATGAGTGCAGAGGATTATTTCCAGAGGTTATATAATTCCCTTTTCCCTTCCCTTCAGTATGCAAATTTCCTGTTGTTCTACCCAGTCAGAGGAAAGCAGCAACACTAGGAATACAAAAGCTGCTAGAAAAAAAGAGTCATACAAGAGGTCCCACCAGACCCAGTAGAATCCAGAACTTACTCAAGATTCTTTTTAGTGCCAAAGAAAACAGGGGACTGGAGACCAATTTTGGATTTCAGTGAGTTAAACAAGTCAGTTCAAAATACAAAGTTTCAGATGGTCACAGTTCACATGAGAATTCTTCAATGGATGTTAGCGACACAGTGATCATAGGATCAGAGGTTACTAGGTTAATGGCCCACAAGCCTAGCCAAGAGTTTATCCCCAAAAAAAACCTCAGTCAGCACCTGTCACCCCTGTCAGTGAGGAACACAGGTGGAATCCCTGTGACAAATTTGTGGTTTCCATCCACTCATCAAGGTTGCGCTTGAAGAGGGTCAGTAAGGTGCTCTACTTGGCATGTATGGAAAGTCTATTCCAGAGATGGGGCAGCCTCTGGGAGACAAACCTGTCTCTCCAGTATGTTTTGTTGATGTTGCATGTTAGATTCAGGCTTTTTGAGTGGGTATTTTGTGAGGAGTTAGACTTACGAATATGGAGCATCTCTAGTAGGGAAGGGTCCGAGATTGCCTTGAAGGAGAGACACAGATTACCCCTGAGCAATCTGTATGATATCGAATAGAGTGATAATGATTTGAACCTGTCTGCATAGGACAGGTGTTGGAAGCCAGGTATTCTCTTTGTAAGGTATTTCAGTGGCTTTTCCAGTTGATGCAGATGTTTGGAGCCAGTCCTTAAGAGACCAGAAAAAATTCTGGCTCCACTGGCAGGCAGGGAGTTATGAGTAAGGGGGTGCCCATAGATGCTATGTTTGTGGCGTTTCTACCTGTTCCTCTGTCCATGCTCCTAACAGAGAGTCCAGGGTGTTGGACAGATTTGGAAAGCATATGTATGGTTTTGCACATAGGTTACTTGGCATACTTCACGAGATTGCAAAGGGACTTGATCAAGGATCTTTCAAAATCCCTTTCAGGAGCCATTACTGCTGAGGCTCAATACTCTGCAGCCTCACAGTGGACTACCCTTCAATCTATAGCCAATTCGTCCATAAGCCTTATCTCGCATGCTGCTGAATTTGCCTCAAGGGCAATGGGTTCAGGCATTTCTATCAGAAGGCATACTTGGATGCACTTGTGTGATTTTGCAGAGCCCTTCAAGTCCTTGTTCGTCATTTCACCCTTTGATAGCACTTCATTGTTTGGCCCAAAGTGAAGGACACACTCTCCAGGTGTGAAAAAGATGAAAAAAAACTCTCTGCAGTGGCCATACATTTTTCAGTTCCTCAAAAATCTTTTTCTGGGAATCAGTGAGGTGGACAGAAGATGTGATTCAGTTAGTCCCAGGGTCCTTTTCAAGATCTATGTGAAGATAGTTCTCCCAGGGGCAGAGGGGAGAATTCTAATGGACGATGATGCCCACGTGGCTGAGGAGACCCACAGAACCAAGTCTCCAGAGATTCGTTCTCCAATAGACCCTATCAGTGCTTCTGAAAGGAGGCCCGATTGTCCTCCTCTGGATGCAGTCGGCTGTGTTTATTCCTGTATCAGAGAGCCTGGCTAGACATCACAAAAAATACATGAGTGCAGAGGATTATTTCCAGAGGTTATATAATTCCCTTTTCCCTTCCCTTCAGTATGCAAATTTCCTGTTGTTCTACCCAGTCAGAGGAAAGCAGCAACACTAGGAGTACAAAAGCTGCTAGAAAAAAAGAGTCATACAAGAGGTCCCACCAGACCCAGTAGAATCCGGAACTTACTCAAGATTCTTTTTAGTGCCAAAGAAAACAGGGGACTGGAGACCAATTTTGGATCTCAGTGAGTTAAACAAGTCAGTTCAAAATACAAAGTTTCAGATGGTCACAGTTCACATGAGAATTCTTCAATGGATGTTAGCGACACAGTGATCATAGGATAAGAGGTTACTAGGTTAATGGCCCACAAGCCTAGCCAAGAGTTTATCCCCAAAAGAAACCTCAGTCAGCACCTGTCACCCCTGTCAGTGAGGAACACAGGTGGAATCCCTGTGACAAATTTGTGGTTTCCATCCACTCATCAAGGTTGCGCTTGAAGAGGGTCAGTAAGGTGCTCTACTTGGCATGTATGGGAAGTCTATTCCAGAGATGGGGCAGCCTCTGGGAGACAAACCTGTCTCTCCAGTATGTTTTGTTGATGTTGCATATTAGATTCAGGCTTTTTGAGCGGGTATTTTGTGAGGAGTTAGACTTACGAATATGGAGCATCTCTAGTAGGGAAGGGTCCGAGATTGCCTTGAAGGCAAGACACAGATTACCCCTGAGCAATCTGTATGATATCGAATAGAGTGATAATGATTTGAACCTGTCTGCATAGGACAGGTGTTGGAAGCCAGGTATTCTCTTTGTAAGGTATTTCAGTGGCTTTTCCAGTTGATGCAGATGTTTGGAGAGGTACATTCCAAACGGGGCGTTATACTCAATTACTGGTCTAATGAAGGAGGAGTATAGAGAGGTAATAACCTCCTTTTTTCTGGATGCAATCCCTTTACTTATGAGATGAACCAAGTAAAATGTTTTTCTGACCACTGCAGCTATATGACGGCCGAATGGGAAGTTGTTATCAAGATGAGTGCTCAGGTTTCTCACCACAGGTTGTGTGCTTAAGGGGTTGCTGTTGATGTGGTAATTGGTAGGGGTCGTGTTTTTGCAGAATGGTATGATGATACATTTTTTACATTTAGCTTAAGGCTGTGACTTTGGCAACAGTCATTAGTTGCTGTGAGACACTCTTGCAGTATGTTATGTTAACATAATTTGGGGAGCCAGTGGCAGCACCCAACTTACAATCATCTGCAAACTTGGTCAGCCACAGGCCTTTTGTCTTTGTCTGGACCTCTGAGAAATAGTTACCAAACAGTACGGATCCCAGGACAGATCCCTGGGGAACTCCACTAGTGAAAGGTCTGCTATTGGAGGTGGAGGTGCCTATTCTGACTTTGAAAGTCCTGTTGGTGAGCCAGTTGGCCACCACTTGATGAGATATGGATTTGCACCATGTTGTGTTAGCTTTTTGATAATGCCTGAGTGGGAGATTGTGTCAAAGGCCTTGGCCAAGTCAAGGTAAGCTGTATGTACTGACTTTCCCTCATCCAGGGCTTTGGTGACAGTCTCAAAGAAGGCAGCCAGGTTCAACAGGCAGGATCTGCCCTTGACAAATTCTTTATCAACATATGTCAGCAAAAATAAGAATCACTCAGGCATGCAAGAGATACTTTTGTTGGTGGATTTAATCAGATCAAGTTCTACAAGGCCATCCTTTCATCATTCCTCAGCCCAAGGCTGTTGTGACCACAGATGCTTCCCAGATTGGGTAGGGGTGGACTTCCTGGGGAAAACAGTCCAAGGCAGTTGGTCCCCCGAAGATGCCAATATGCATATCAATGTCCTAGAGATGAGAGCAGTGCTCTTCACATAGCAAGCATTCCAAGACCCTGTCCCTTTTGGGACAGTTGCGATCCAGGCAGACATGTAAGTAGTTTGGTACATCAGCAAACAAGGGCGAACCAAGTCTTATCCCCTGTGTCGAGAAGCCCTCAGAGTGTGGGAATGAGCAATCTCTTCCAACTGCTTTCTGATAGCAATGCACATTCCAGGGAAGTTCAACATGATTGCAGACAAACTGAGCAGATCCATTCTCCTACCTCGCAGTCTCTCAACAGGAAAGTGACAGGTATGATCTTCCATCAATGGGGCCAAATCTGCTGCATTCTTTTTGTATCTCCCCTAAGCAACAAGTGCACCAGCGTCTTTGCCCTGATCCCTCCAGTGAGGGAATCATCAGGGAATGCTCTACTCCATGATTGGCTCCCCGGTCTTCTCTATGCCAACACTCCAACCCCCGTAATTCCCAAATTGCTACAGAAAGCTGCCCGACTGAAGAGCAGAGTAATTATCATTGCACCATACTGGCCTCAACAGATCTGGTTACCCTTCCTTTAGCCTCATCTGCTTTACCCACCTTGGGTTCTGGATCCGATTCCAGATCTCCTCTCTCACCCGACAGGCATGATTCATCTGGATATCTCAAACCTCAAGCTAACAGCATGGTTTCTGCAATTTCTTTAGTAGCCAAACAGCTGATACTGTCTTCCCCTGTCCACAAGATACTTTTTTTCTTCCCATAAGGCTTCTACTAGTAAAGTTTACATAAGTAAATGGAAAAGGTTCATTTTTTGGATACAACAGAAACACATTCATCCTTTCTCAGCCCCTTTTCAAAGTGTTCTTGAATTTTTGGCAACAATTTTTAATGAGGGAGCTAGCTTCTCAACTGTCAGAGTTCAGTTAGCAGCAGTTGCTAATTTCCATACTGGATATGAAAATTCTTTGGCTGAATCTAAGCTTTGTAAAGCCTTTTTGAGAGCACCCTCTTTCTGAGACCCCCATATAGAGATCCTACTTCACCATGGGATTTAAATGTGGTGCTGCAGGCCTTAAATTCATTCTCTCTTTGAACCAGCAGCAAAATCCAATCTTAAATTCCTGACCTGGAAAACTATCTTTCTAGTGGCCATTACCTCTGGGAGGGTGGCCTAATGGTTAAAGTGTTTGCCTTAGAAACACAAGTTGCAGGGTTTGAGTCTCACAAGGGATAATTGGCTAGGCTTAAAATGGTTCTAAAGGGCAGTTAGCCTAGTACTAAACTATGTATCATCAAACTAAACTATGTATCATCAAGAAGAATTTCAGAACTTCAGGCATTGTCTTCTAAGCCTCCCTATTTAAGTTTTCATAAGGATAGAGTAACATTATGCACAAATGCATTTTTCCTTCCTAAGGTGGTGTCAGAATCCAATATTAATCAGTCCATTAACTTACCAGTCTTCTTGCCTAAATTTGCAAATAAAGGAAAATATATGCTTCATTTGTTGGATGTCCACAGACAGTTAAGTTTTTACCTACATAGAACAAAAGATGTCAGAAAAACAGATCAATTATTTGTGTCATTTGCAGATTGTAAATTGGGAAAATCAGTCGCAAAACTGACTTTAGCCAGATGGCTGACAGAGTGTATGCCATTTATCTACAGTAAGTTGGGTCTGTCCTTACCAAGACCTTTAGAAGCCCATTTCATTAGGTCCATGGCAACTTCTTCAGTGTCTCTTGCTAGGGCTTCCATGGATGACATATGTACAGCTGCAACTTAGGCTGATCCTCATACCTTTATTACTCATTACAAGTTGGATCTGGTCTCGAAGGTAGAGCAGCCTTTGGCTCAACTGTGCTCTGGAATATCCTTACTTAGAGTCCACCCAAGAATTTAGGTAGCTGGGGACTCTGTCCCATATGTTGAGGATAGAATTAAAATTGAAAACATCAGATAAAGAAGTTATGTACTTAACATTCCATCTCTGTTGTCCATTTTCATTCTTCCTCAACTCCCCTGCCTCTAACCCCCAAACATGGTATTTCATAGTGAATTTCTGGAAGAATTAGTATGTATAAGGACATCTGTGTACTTCTTATTGTGCCCCAGATATGGTATGTTCTGTTATGGTATTTATATTAGTTCTTTTATCTTTGTAAAACAGCAGACAAAATCTGAGGTATGTTAGGGGTTGGTGCATTATGGGTAGGGAAGGGACTGGAAAGCTTTTTGATGATTACGAGCTATAGTAACAGCCAAGTTGGATATGAAGATCAGATTCGAACCCATATGTTGAGGAAGAATGAAAATGGACAGCACAGATGGAACGTTATTCTAAGTGCATAACTTTTTTTTATTTTTTACTAAATCTGCAAATGCATAAGTACTTCTTTGTATTTTTTACCCTCTTTTTTTAAATCTTGCCATTCCAAATATTTTTTATATTTATCTTTAAAACTTACCCACCATAATGTCCAGTTCTTGTAGAATTCTGTCATTCCTGCGTGATCTTTCTATAGTTGTGTAATCATTTCTGCACCTTCCTTATCTAACTTCCATTTAATCTTTTAATACCTTTACTTATTTTTATATATTCATTTCTTCTTGAATCTCTATCCAGATTGTGAAATGATCTGAAAATCCTGTACAATTTAATTCCTTCCTGTGTTATTTTCAAATTTTCAGAAATAATATAGTAATCTATCTCTATTCTTAAATTACTTCTTCTGTATTTCCACACTGTTTATTAACCCATATATTTAACTTCCCACTTTTGATCACTTCTAACATTGTTTTTTATGTCTCTGTTAAATACTTGAAAAACATAGAAATTCCATGGATTACAGTTTTTCTTTATCTCATGTTGTCCCAAAAACTTCTCCATACATTGTCAAAATTGAAGTATAATGTCACAAAAAGTGTCTTTATGAATAAATGCTTTTACTCTTGTTTAGAAGTACCCAGCAGTGCTATTATGCTGATGTTCATCGTGTTACACTGCTGCAGTCATTACACTTGGGTTATCCTGCCGTCAGGCGGTTCCCCAGTCGGCCTGAGTTCCAAAGTCTTGGTCCGGCATCGGTTGCTGTCGCCTCCTCCCTGACATCAGTGCGACAGGGGTATATAAGATGCAGCCGACGCCATTTTCTTCAGTCTTTCTTGCCGCACGGTGCCCGAAGCAAAAGCAGTTCACAAGTGCCAGTCGGCCGACTCCTGAGATTTTCATTCCGAATCCAGAACCAAAGTCTTCTACAAAGCTAAGTACCCCATTGGGGAAACTTTTTCTTGCCTCAGACTGATGTCAGTAAAAGTTAATAACTGTATTTCTTGTGGGAAGCAAATACCTCATAAGGATTTCCATCCCTATTGTATCCCTTGCCTAGACCCAGACCACAACGTCACTGGTTGTAGGTTTTGTGCTAGGTGCACTATTAAACGTCGGTTTGATTTTGCCCGACATTATTTTGGCAGAAAATTCAATTACACCCGGAATACATAAAAAGCGCAAAGACAAGGATAGGCATCCGAGGCCCAAAACTGACGATGAAGCCTCTTCTAGGCCAGTCGACGGTTCTCCGGTTTTCAGCGAGGTGCCTTCGCAGCCCCTGATGACCACTTCTACAGAACCACAGGTCACCTCTGACTCCCACGTGGAGATGGCTGGGCCTTCGAATGCACAAGTTTTTCAGCCTACCGAAATTAACCCTTCAGAGGGATCTGGAGTAGCTGAGCTACCCGCAGCTTCAGAGAGTGTTTTCAGACCTGCTCAGTTAAGCATTAAACCCTCTGCTAAGTCTAAGCCTCCTTTAAAAACAAAGAAACAAATACAGCATTCTCCAGGACAGGCCTCCATGCCTAAGAAACAAATGCTCAAAATGGCCGAAGACCTAATCACTCTGATCAGGGGGTCCCATCCCCCTCCTGATAAAAGGCCTAGACAGGATGCAGACTATGACTCATCCGACCAGGTGTCCATCTCTTCAGATTCATCCTCAGACCTAGGATATTCTTTACCCCCTTATGAGGATTCTGATGCTGAGGAATCAATTCCATCAGCCTCTCCGCCTGAGGACTACTCCTTTGGGGAAACCTTATATACCATGAGGGAGCATTTCCATTGGAAAGGCCAGGATTACTCAGAATCCAAGAAAAGGCTCAGAGACTTCCTTTTATTACCTCAACACAGACCCCTTGCTATTCCGCCAGTGTTAGATATTGTGGATGATGTGTATACTGAATCCAGCTTAAATCCTGTTTCCTTACCTCCAGCCCCAGTTAAACCTGATAGATACTACAGAGTCCCTGACTCACACAAATTTCTGTATAAAAGCCCTGTTGCTGACCCTGAAACTATTTCTCAGGGACCCAAAGGGGTTAAGACCTCATCAGCCAAGAATCCAGTTCCCTCTGACAGAAATTCCAGAGCATTAGACAGATGGGGAAAGAAAGTATATACGTCTGCAACTTTAGCAATGAGAGCCTTAAATTGCCAGTTTCACATACTAAAATATCAGCAATTTTTGATGTCTCAGTTGAAACAAAAAAATGTTTCCAGATTCAAAGCCTCCTAATTTTAAAGAAATGCAGGATCTATTGCATGCAGCTGAACAAGTGGGAAAACATACTTTGCAATGTGGTTTTGATTCTTTAGAGGCCTCCTGTAGAGCAGCAGTTACAGGCTCTGTCATTAGAAGACATGCTTGGTTAAAAGAACATATGTTACCAGATCATGTTAAAGCAAAATTATTGGATGCACCTTTGCAGCAGGATGTGTTATTTGGAGTTAAGACAGAAGAGATATTAAAGAAAATGGAGGATAAGGCAAAATCTATGCAAACTGTGAAGGATTTCTTACTGGTTCAGCCTCCTCAATTTAGCAGAAATTGGCCAACTAAGAATTGGTCCTTTCCAGTTACAGACAGACCTCAAAGGGGCAGATACAGACGTCCAAGAGGTAAAGGTCAACCACAAGGTCCTTACAGGCCTAGACAATGGGGTGCATCAAGCCAGAAAGAAGGGGAAGACAGGCCCCAACCATATAAAAAGCAGCCCCAATGACTTCCCACTACAGCTGCCAAACAGCTCTCTCTTGGCAGCCCCCTTGGGAGGAAAACTGGCACTTTTCTATCACAATTGGCATATAATCACCAAAGACAAATGGGTTCTCAACATTGTATCTCAAGGTTACAGGTTCCACTTTCACACTCTGCCAAGGTTAAAAGGAATGCCAAATCTTCCACCAAATCAATGGGCAGAGGCTCAAAAACAAATTACAGCACTCATGAATATGAGAGCTATTCAAAAGGTACCACCACAGGAGCAAGGATAAGGATTTTACTCAAGACTCTTTCTGGTTCCCAGAAAGGACAAAGCCTGGAGGCCCATTCTGGATCTTTCTTCTCTAAACACTTACCTGGATGTTCCGAAATTCAAAATGTTGACACTACAGCAGCTTCTTCCCATGCTTGGCAAGAAAGCTTGGCTCGTGACCTTGGACCTCAAGGAGGCATACCTGCATGTCCCTATCAGACAAAACTGCAGAAGATACCTCAGATTCATAGCTGGTTCAATGCACTATCAATTCTCTGCACTGCCCTTTGGCTTATCTACTGCACCCAGGGTCTTCACAAAGTGCCTGGCACCAGTAATTGCATTTTGCAGACAGAAAGGAATTCAAATTTATCCGTACCTGGACGACTGCCTGATTCAAGCAAAGAGCAAGGACATTCTTCTAAAGCATCTGGCATTTGTAAAAAAGTTATTAAGTTGCCTGGGGTACACAGTAAACGAAAAGAAATCAAAACTAGTGCCCTCACAAGAGATAATATTCCTGGGTGCCAGCTTGAACACAACGGCCCAGATGGCTTATCTCACGCCAGACAAGCAAGGACAACTGACTCAATACTTTCAATTGATGGCAACAAAGACCCAACTCCCTGCAAGAAAAATTCTGCAGGCCTTGGGTTACATAGCATCTTGCATACTACTAATTCCATATGCCAGACTGCATATGAGAAAACTACAATGGTACCTAAAGAATGTATGGTCTCAACACTGTCAAAGTTTGGAAACAGTTATACCACTAATTCCTTGCCTTCAGCAGGAGTTTCGATGGTGGGCTCAAGCTTGTCACCTCAACAAGGGACAGCCTTTTACTCAACCCACAGCCAGGCAAACACTGACAACAGATGCATCGGATTACGCCTGGGGAGCACACATGGCAGGCAAATGTATTCAGAGCAAGTGGCCCGCAGAACAAAGGCATCTTCACATCAATCAAAAAGAGATGCTAGCTGTACAAAATGCCCTTATAGCTTTCAAGGACCTGCTGCATCCAGGACAACTACTACTAAAGACAGATAACACCACAGTTATGTGGTACATAAACAAGCAAGGGGGCACTCACTCCTACCCACTCTGCAGACAAGCCATGACCTTGTGGAACACAGCTCTAAACTATCAAGTTCATCTGCAAGCACTATTCCTGCCAGGAGAGAAAAACACACTGGCAGACGACTTAAGCAGAAACATCATGGATCCCCACGAATGGGAATTGAATCCACAAATATTCAGAATGATAACACAGAAATGGTGGAGCCCGGACATAGATCTGTTTGCATCCCCAATGAACTGCCAGCTACAGAAATTCTGCACAAGGAGTTACCATCCACAAGCATGGAAAGTGGATGCCCTCTCATTCAGCTGGAAAAACCTACAAGTATACGCTTTCCCACCACTACCTCTACTGCCAAAGGTACTCATAAAAGCCAGGCAAGAAGAGCCAAAGATGATCCTGATTGCACCAGACTGGCCACGCTAGCACTGGTACCCAATCTTAAAGAACTTAGCACAAGGATCACCCTGGATTTTGCCTCAAATCCCACATCTGCTGTCTCAGCACAACAATCAGATACTACACAGCCAGCTAAAGACCTTAAACCTAGCTGCATGGAAGATTCCTTAGTCAAGCAAGCAATGCCTCTCTCCAAAGCTGTTATGGATGTCATTCTGGAGGCCAGAAGGCCTACTACCAGGAAAGCCTATTCGGATAAATGGAAGAGATTCTGTGCCTGGAACCTGGCTCACAGCCTTGACCCTCTTGTCCCAAACATTCTTCAGATACTACAATATTTAACTGAGATGCTGGACAAAGGCCTCTCCTTCTCATCCATCAAGATCCACGCCTCTGCCATCTCTGCTCATTACAACACAGATCCACCAATTTTCTCTAATCCTTTGCTAAGACAGTACCTCAGAGGGGCTAAAAACATAAGACCGCCCCGTAGAGCACCTACTCCAACTTGGGACATCAACTTTGTTTTGGAAAAATTAACTTTACCTCCTTTTGAGCCAGCTAACACAGCAGAATTAAAATATATCTCTTGGAAAACTGCTCTGCTCCTGGCAATAACATCAGCACGAAGAGTTTCAGAATTACAGGCACTAATGGCAGTGGAATCTTTCCTCATTTTCCACCAGGACAGGGTGTCTTTAAGAACTAACCCTACGTTTATGCCAAAGGTGGAATCCAGTGTGGCTCTAAACCAAACTATTAACTTGCCAACTTTTTATCCAAAACCACAGAATAAAGAGGAGAGACTACTGCATTCTTTGGACATTCACAGGCAGTTACGCTTCTTCTTGGACAAAACCAAAGCTTTCAGAAAATCTGAGCAATTATTGGTAGCATATGCTGCAGGTGCACAGGGAAAAGCCATTTCAAAACAGACTATTTCAAAATGGATAGGACATTGTATACATTTCTGCTATACACACCATGGGAAACCTGTACCTAGCAGCATTAGATCTCACTCCACCAGGGCAATAGCCACTTCAACTGCCTACCTCAGAGAGGTACCTACCAAGGATATTTTGGAAGCAGCAACTTGGAGTTCTGTGCATACCTTCACCAAGCATTACCATCTGCCTCTACTCTAAATCCAGAGCTGGCTTCGCTACTGCAGTGCTGCAGGGCCTTATAGCCACCCCTAATGCCTTATAGAACCAGCCACCCTACCTCAGCTTTGGGATTCTACCCAAGTGTAATGACTGCAGCAGTGTAACACGATGAACATAGTACAGTTTTGTACCTACCATAAATGTAGATGTTCGAGTGTATACACTGCTGCAGTCCAGGTTACCCTCCCTCCTTCCCCTCTTACTTGCTGGTACGTACCTATGTCTTCTACCCTTTACTACCTATGGTGAGTATTTGCTGGTAGCTGAAAGTTGTTGTTTGCTTTTCTTATGTATGTTTTATTAGCAATTTGAATTGCCTGCCTATTTGGGGGCACCTGACATCTGGGGCAAGAAAAACTGAAGAAAACGGCGTCGGCTGCATCTTATATACCCCTGTCGCACTGATGTCAGGGAGGAGGCAACAGCAACCGACGCCGGACCAAGACTTTGGAACTCAGGCCGTCTGGGGAACCGCCTGATGGCAGGATAACCCAAGTGTAATGACTGCAGCAGTGTATACACTCGAACATCTACATTTATGGTAGGTACAAAACTGTACTTTCCAGATACCATAGGTGTCTGGTCCTTTTTCTTGTTTACTACTTATTCTTGCTAAATACTAAATTTTTCTTGAATCTATCTTCCTTTCTTCTCTCCTTTATCCCTCTTTTACCATATCCACATATGACTTCATCTTTTCCTTCACCACATCCTCTGCTTCTTCTTCCTCCTGTATTCTCTCCATTATATCTGCCCAACAAAATGTTTTCTCGCTTTGCAGTTCATTCTGCATCATTAGATTCTGTAGTAAAACATCCTGCAGCTCTCCTGACCAGAGGGTTTTAATCATACATGCTCTCTGGCTCTCACTTTCACCCTCGAAAAACTGCTGGGGAAAAATAATTTTTTGAGTCTTGTGAAAGTTCAGTCACCTTCATACTTTGACAAACATCCACTTCTCCCTTCTCTGGGTATGTAGACATCTTCTCTGAAGGCTCACTTGCTTTCTTAAATTCCAGGCTGCCTACAAACACCTTCTACAAAGGCTCATCTGCCTTTGTACCAAAAATAAGATCTGCTCATTCCTGCTCACGCCTTCTAACCTCTACCTCCTCACATCTTGGTTGTTTCTCCTGTTGAAACAACTCTTCCTTACTGTCACAAACTCCTTTTTCATCTGCCATGATTCTCCCTGCTTCTCCAGGTTGCAGCTGCACCCAGAATGGAAGCAGAATGTTGAAAAATTAAATGCATCCCTCACTTGAAAAGAGTAGGGGAAGTTCCCCAGTACCCAGGATAAACTTCCCCTAGTAGTATAAATACCACCTTGGGTCTCTCCTGAAAAGAGGCTACTAGCCTAGTGGGATTAATGTAGTCAACAAAGCCTATCTGGACTTCGCCAAGGCCTTCAACACCATCCCCCACTCTGGAATCATAGATAACCTTAATAAGCTGGGCATTAATCCCTACGTCACTCGATGGGTTGCCAACTGGCTTACTGACAGAACCCACACTGTAAAAGTAGCTGACTCCAAATCCAGCTCCAGACACGTGACAAGTGAGTACCTCAGGGTTCAGTCCTGGGACCGCTCTTGTTTGGCATCTACTTCTCTGAAGTACAGGCCAACACTAAGGGACTCTGGCTAACAAAGTTCGCAGATGACTGCAAACTGGGAGCCATTATTGAATCCCCAAATTATGTGGATATTCTATAAAAGGGCCTTACAGAAACAGATGCTTGGTGCCAGAGCCATAGGCTCAAGCTCAATGCCAAGAAAAGTATTGTTATCCCCTTTGGGAAAAAACATGTACCCGTGAATTACCACATAGGTGACAGTACACTAAACACAGAAAGTGTGATAAGAGACTTAGGGACACAGGTAGACAGTGGTCTCACCTTCAATAACCACATCACCACAACAGTCAGGAAATCCTTCTGTGTGCCACACCTCATCACTAAGGGCTTTTCATCCAGAAAAAAGGAGGTCATTGTCCCACTGTACTCTTCCCTCATTAGACCCATTATAGAATACAATACCCTGTTTTGTATGTACCTCTCATGACATCTGCAACAACTGGAAAGGCCGCAGAAATACCTCACTAAAAGAATCACAGGCCTAAAGCAGATGCCCTATGCTAACCGTCTAAAAAAACTCCAGCTATACTCTGTCACATATCGTCTACTGAGAAGCGATCTCTGCTTAACATACAAGGCCATGTCAAACCCAGAGCTGATGGACATGCGACACTTAAAGAAATCAGAATCCCTCAGAGCCACACGCTCCAGGGATCTAAACCTTGTCATCACAATGAACAAAACATGCTGGAGGGATAGGTTCCTGACCCAGGGACTCCCCAGACTCTGGAATAGACTGCCCATACATGTCAAGTAAAGCGCCTGTTTGGCCCTCTTCAAAAGGGACCTTGACGATTGGATGGGAGATAGGAAATTCACCCTGGGGATCACGTCAATCACCCTGCTAGACAGGGGTCCAGGGAAGTAAATATTGTGGGAAGAAATAGCCAGGGAATTGTTATGGCTAGGCTTATATGGCCGATAGCTTAGTACCAACCTATGAACCTATAAATAGATACCATAAATAGATAAAACATAATGCTGGAATGCTAACAATATTAAAATCAATTCCTTAAATGAAAATGAACAATGTTAAAGTTGTCAATCTCGCCTTCATTCTTGCTGGATGGGTTCCGGCTCCGACTCGGCACTTGCTAAGCTCGAGAGCTAATTTTACCAGCTCGAGGCAACCCTATATCCCATGATGCAAGGCGGAGATTACTCAGATCTCGTTTGCCGTTTCGCTAACGAGGTGCCTTCTTTTACCAGCTCTTGGTAAGTGAACTTTTCAGAGACTTTAGTCTACCCCCCTTTAATTTTATATATATATATATTATATTTTAGTTAGTAATCGACTCACCTTAGCCCTATTCCCGTCAGTGTTCCCTTCTTTTTGACTAAATATTCCCTTGTCCCTAGTCAGGCCTTAGGCCTTCCCCTCCCTAAATTTTTCCTGTCAGGGATTGTTTGTGTGTGACTGTGTGTTTTCCCTGGTTAATGTAATTTAATTTAATTAATTTAAATTATTTTGTTGGACTGAGTGTTTTTGTGTGTGATTGTGTTACTGTTGTTCATCGACACAGTTATGTCGAAGGACACTAAGGTCTCAGGCTTCAAGAAGTGTGACTCGTGCTGTCAGAAGATGTCTCTGACAGACAGTCACACTTCTTGTGTTTATTGCCTGGGACCTTCGCACCTGCAGGACTCTTGTGCTATCTGTCATGCTTTCAGCCCAAGAGTCCTGCAGGAACGAAAAAATAAACTTATATTAAGGGGCTTATTAAAGCCCGAGAGCTCCCCGACTAAGTCGGTGCCGGGGAAGCCCTCGAAGCCTGTTAAGCCTTCAGCTCAAGCTTCCAAGCTGTCGGCTGCAGGTCCTTCATCACCAGGCTCGAGATCGGCTCCGGCCGGAGCCGATCTTTCCATGTCAGTCTCAGTATCGGCTCCATCCGGCGCCGATGCTACTAGATCCAGACACTCAGTGTCGGCTACGGCTGGAGCCGACGTAACTTCGGCTCCGATGGCTCCATTGATCTCAAGAAAGAGATCTCGATCCCCTTCAGTGGAATCCATACATTCGGCTCCGAGATCACCTTTGCTCTCGGAGCGGAGCCATCGGAGCCGATCTTCTCGGTCATCCAGGCTATCTGATCACGACCTTGAGATAGTAGTGAGTAGACTATTAAAGTCTCAGGCATTGGCCCAAATACTCCATAGCCCATCTCAACAGACGGTAGCTATATCACATCCACCGAGCATTCCTCCTCCGACTCTCTTACAGAGTTCGGAGCCGGAGCTCCTCGGAACCGGTACCGTTGTGACTTCGGAGCCGATACCACCCCTTTTGGCTCCGTCGTCCTCGGCTCCGATTTCCTCCTTGAGACCTTCATTGGAGGGATCCGGGCGTCTAGTCTCTCTCGTCGGCTCCGAGGGGGCGAGTGGCATCGGACCCTTGTCCGACCCCGTTCTTCCTCTCGGAGCTTCGGCATTGGTGAGCTCGGCCCCGACATCTGCCTCGGAGCCTTCCCTCTCGGTGAGGCCTGGGGTTCCTATCTCTTCTGGTCTCTCTGATGGGGGAGCCTTCGAGGTGATGAGGAGTGTACTAGCCCCTGGGCTTAGTCAACGGACAGTTCCATCAGCTCCTCCCACTACAGTGCCTGCTGACGCCTCCTCCCACTCTCTTGCTCCTGGACCCAGAGATCCAACGCCTCAGGTTTCCCCATTGGGAATATCTTCCTCTTCCGAGGCTTCTCCTGATCCGTCAGGAGAACCCCCGCGTAAGAGGACATGTAAGAGGAAACATTTAGACTCCCCTGAGTCTACTACATCAGATACTGACTTGGATGAGTCGGAGGGATCCCCAAGGTCCTCCTCTGAGGATGTCTCATTTTCAGACATCCTTGAAATCCTGAAACAGAGGGGGAACTGGCCTTCCCTTAATCCCTCCGAGGACGAGTCAGTATACCTGGAGGCGTTCGGATCTCGACCCTCCACCTCCTGGGTGTCTCCGCCTTTCGACCCTCTCATGGAGGTAGTGGCTTGGAAGGCGTGGATGGCTCCAGATTCGGTGGAACGTATCCCTAGGAGACCTTCAAAATTTATCACTGCCCCACAAGATAGACAATATTTGACAAAGGGTGTCCCAGTTGATGCCATGGTGGTGGCTGCTGCCACCAAGAAGGAATTAGCTGATCCTTCAGTACCTGTCCATCCTCCTAATAAAGATTCTAGGACTATGGACAGGTACGGTAAGCGGATTTTTTCTTCAGCGACTTTTGCTATGAGATCGCTGAACTACATATGCCACTTCACCCGACTTCAAAGAGACGTTCTTAAAGAATTGGGAGAAGTTTTACAGGATCCGTCAGCTGCTGGGTCTCAGGATAAGATGAGCTCACAGCTAGGAATCCTTAACTCCATTGCTAACTCCTCCATGCGGCTCATTTCTTATGCAGCCGATGGAGCGAGTAGGGCCACAGGCACAGGAGTGGCTTTAAGGCGTCAGTCCTGGATGCGGCTTTGTAATTTTGCAGACCCCTTCAAGGCGTCTTTCACAAACTCCCCCTTTGATGGCTCGACCTTGTTCGGTCCTCAAGTGAAAGACACTTTGACTAGATGCGAACAAGATGGCAAGACTCTTTCTACCATAGGAGTCCGTTTCTCCACCCCTTCTAGACCTTACCCCAAAGGACAGAAGGGAGGGAAAATGTGGTTCCGCAAATCTCAAAGAGTCACGCCTGACGCACGAAGTCAGTTTACCCCCAGAGGCAGAGGGGGTAACAATAATAGACGCCGCCCTAGGGGCAGAGGTGGTCCGCAGAATCAGGGTAGCAGAGAGCCTCTTTCTGACAAACCCTTCCAGCATCCCTGAGATGTTGCCCGATTGTCCGCCTTCGGAGGCAGTCAGGGGAAAACTATCGCTGTACCCAATAGCCTGGCTTTCCCTTTCTCAAGACAAATAGGTACAGTCAGTTATGTCCGAGGGTTACAAAATTCCCTTTATTCAAACCCCAATTCAACAAAAGGGAACCCTTCCAGACGTTCCACCCGGTCTAAGGGAATTAGCAGTACTAGAAATATCAAAACTGCTAGTAAAAAGAGCCATCCAGCCAGTCCCAGCGGACCAAATAGGATCCGGAATCTACTCAAGGTTCTTTTTAGTTCCAAAAAAGACAGGAGACTGGAGACCAATATTAGATCTCAGCAAACTCAACAAGTTTGTAAAGAAATCAAGATTCTGGATGGTCACGCTTCAGTCTATTCTGCCCTTTCTGGGCAAGGACAATTGGATGTGCTCGATAGATCTTCAGGATGCGTACTACCACATAAAAATTCACAGACGCTCCAGAAGATTTCTCCGCTTCCGGCTGGGGACCAGTCGCTTCCAATTCAGAGCCCTGCCCTTTGGACTCACTACAGCCCCCAGAGTGTTCACCAAATGCATGGCAGTGGTTACGGCTCACCTGAGATGTCAAGGATTCCAGGTGTTTCCATATCTAGACGACTGGCTCCTCACTGCCACCACCAGGCATCAGCTTCTCCAAGCCAGAAATTACACCATTCATACTTGCAGAGGGCTAGGAATTTCTATAAATTTCGAAAAATTTGCCTTGTCGCCTTGTCAATATATTACTTTTATAGGCGCAAAATTGGACACCGTACAACTTTCTGCAAGGTTGACAGACCAAAGGATCTTGGACATTCAAAGACACGTCCAAGTGATTCTATTCAGCAACAAAATTCAGGCCAGATTTGCTCTGAAAGTACTGGGTCTTATGGCGGCCGCCATAACACTTCTTCCCCTCGCCCGCTTTTACATGCGGCTTCTACAATGGATGCTATTCACCCAATGGTCCTTTCAACAACTTCCCATGCGTCACCAGATCATAGTAACTCCAACTTGCAAAAGGCATCTGACTTGGTGGATATCGTCCCTCAAATCCATCAAGGCAGACCATTTGTTCCTCTTGCCCCGGTTGCCACGGTTACATCGGACGCCTCCCTGATCGGGTGGGGGGGGGGCATTATCAGGGCAGAATGGTCCATGGCACTTGGCAACCTTTTGAGTACCATCTGCACATAAATGTTCTGGAGATGAGAGCAGTGCTTTTAACGTTGCAAGCCCTCAACGACTCTCTTCCCCTGGGAACTATTGCAGTCCAAACGGACAATATGTCCGTAGTGTGGTATATAAACAAACAGGGTGGAACCAAGTCCTATCCACTGTGTCGAGAGGCTCTCAGACTTTGGCAATGGGCAATCTCCTCTCACCGGTTTCGGATAGCAAAGCACATCCCCGGGAAATCCAACATCATAGCGGACAGATTGAGCAGAGCTATTCTCATGCCTCACGAGTGGTCTCTCAAACAGTCAGTGACGGAAGAGATTTTTCAGAAGTGGGGTCTTCCTTGCTGCGACCTTTTCGCTACACCTCAAAACAGCAAATGCCCAGACTTCTTCTCTCTCTTCCTCCTTCCAGGCCATCCCCCCAGAGACGCTCTAACCCAAGATTGGCCCCGGGGACTTCTTTATGCCTTTCCACCTTTTCCGCTGATACCTCAGCTAATTCAGAAAGCAACCGCTTTGAGAGCCAAGTTGATTCTCATTGCCCCTTATTGGCCTCGACAGATATGGTTTCCGTTCCTACACCATTACCTCTTGGTACAGCCATGGCATCTGGACCCAGTTCCAGATCTTCTGACCCACCAGTCGGGTGAACTGCGCCAATCCATACCCTCTCTCAACCTCACTGCTTGGTTGCTCCACTTCCATCCTTAGCCAGGCTTCCTATGATTTCTAATCCTGTATGGGATATCTTAGTAGCTTCCCTAAAATCTTGTACCAGAAAGATTTACACTAGTAAATGGCGACGTTTCTCTTTCTGGGCAAAAGCTAGGAACATAGACCCCTATACTGCTCCAATTCATTCGGTATTGGACTTCCTAGCTGACATTTTTCATTCAGGATCCTCTTCTTCCACAGTGAAAGTTCAACTGGCAGCCATTTCAAATTTTCATATAGGCTTTTTGGACCACAACATTATGTCACATAAACTTTGCAAGGCATTCCTTCGAGGTATCTTTTTATTGAAACCTCCGATTAGAGACCCCCCACCACAGTGGGATCTAAATTTAATTTTAACATCCTTGATTCTTCCCCCATTCGAACCTGCAGCTGCCTGTTCTTTGAAATTGCTTTCTTGGAAAACACTTTTTCTAGTTGCCATTACATCTGCCAGAAGAGTATCTGAGCTTCATGCTCTCTGTGTTCGCCCTCCCTATCTAATATTCCACAAAGACAGGGTGTCCCTAAGAACTAATCCATCTTTCTTACCAAAGGTGGTATCACAAACTAACCTAAATCAATCCATTGATCTTCCAGTATTTTTTCCGAACTATTCTGATAGAGCTGAACAAAAGTTACATTATCTCGATGTTCACCGTCAGCTCAGATATTATCTGGATAAGACAAAAATTTTTAGGAAATCTGATCAACTATTTCTATCCTATGCAGAGAACAGGAAAGGCCTTCCAGTTTCTAAGGTAACTTTATCTAGATGGCTGTCTTCTGTGATCACTTACATTTATCAGCTCAGAGGCAAAGAGTTGGTTTCTAACCCAAAAGCCCATTCTACCAGAGCTCTAGCTACATCTACAGCTTTTCAAGCTAGACTTCCTATAAACACTATTTGTGCAGCAGCCACATGGGCCTCTCCTCATACCTTTGTTTCACATTACAAATTAGATTTGGTCTCCAGAGACAGAGCAAATTTTGGTTCCACCGTTCTCAAGAGTCTGTTCCATTGAGCCACCCAGGATAGAGGTGCTAGGACGGTCCCATCCAGCAAGAATGAAGGCGAGATTGACAACTTAACATTTAGAAGTTATGTACCTACCATAACGTTCCATGTTAGTTGTCTTCTCTCACCTTCTTTCTTGCGTCCCGCCCTCCATCCCCCTAGCCTGGTCAGACCGGGAAGATTATACATCTTCTATTAAGACGTTATTACCTTTTTCTAGCTGTTCAACTCCTAGTGTCACTAGATTATGTTGGTCCTTTCTAGAGGGTTATGATGTTATTTAGTATCCTTATTTTCTTCCTCCTCTTAAGTTGGAAGAAAATACTGCTATTTCTTTAGCTACCAAACGAGATCTGAGTAATCTCCGCCTTGCATCATGCGATATAGGGTTGCCTCGAGCTGGTAAAATTAGCTCTCGAGCTTAGCAAGTGCCGAGTCGGAGCCGAGGATCGGCTCTGAACCCATCCAGCAAGAAAGAAGGCGAGAGAAGACAACTAACATGGAACGTTATGGTAGGTTCATAACTTCTAATTTATACTTAATAACATTAAAAAAAAATGCTTTCTACTCCAGTTTTGACTAAGACTTCAGGAAAAAAGTTTTGTTTGCTTGTACTCCATTAATACATCTGCATATCTTAACTGAGCTTTTATTTTCACTTTACAGTAATCATATTCTACAAGTACAGGCTTCACTGTAACTGGTTACATTCTTCCCATTTGCCACAGTTTTCAAAATACAAGTATAGGCTTCATGTTAACTGGCTATATTCTTCCCAATTGCCAAAGTTTCCAAAATATCCATTCCTTTTCATAATTTGTCAGAAATTCCATCAGTGTCAGTGTAGATTATCCATATTTGTGTTCCAAATGTAGCAGAGATGCAGACAAGCATTTTACAAAATCTTTCCTTATCAACAATTTTGTGAATACTGTCTACTGCAAACATTACATCAGAGCTTGTCTTTCTTCACCTTCTAAAACTTCATATAGTCTTAAAATGTATTTTCTAGTCTTGTCTTGTTTTTCAGTAAAATCAAATGTTGCTTAGTCTGTTCAAGTTGCTTTACTGTGTATCATTTGCCTCATCCCATATGTCGTGTTTCTTATTTTAACAGGCAGCCTCAGTACCAGCTGGTCATGCGAAAACCTCACTTCATCCTTGGCCATTCACTTCATATGCACTTCAGATAGCCCTGCCATGTTCCAAAGCTCATTCAGTATTTCTTCCAAACTATTTTCAACCTCTGCCAGATTCAGTCTTAATACATTTTTGTTTTTTTCTGGTGAAACATCGTGACCAGCCTTCTTTGTTTCCAAACCAATTTATTCTTCATAATACTGGGATTCTACCACATACTCCATTTCTTGTAACACCAGTTGACAAGTAGAGCAACCCTAGGAGGCAAGCAACTTCAAGAAGCACCTTGCCTGTGCTTCAACTTTTCATTAAAGTTCTCAGTGTTGGATGAAGCTTTCATATGAGGGCAGCCTCAAAACAAATGTGCATAGTTTAGGTATGCATGCACACACTGACGTGTATACGTGTGTGTGTGTGTGTGTGTGTGTGTGTGTGTGTGTGTGTGTGTGTGTGTGTGTGTGTGTGTGTGTGTGTGTGTATGTGTATGTGTATGTGTGTATGCATGTATTACATATTTATATCTAGAGTCTGTGCTAGATTGTCAATTGTTGAGAATGTCGACACACAAAATGTCAAGACCACAACACCGAAGATCTTCATAAAATCAAAACATTGTTATAGGTGTTTGCATGAAAACAGAGAGAGATTGAGGATTTTGCCATTTCCAAGTTGTAATGCAATCTCAGACTTGATATATATAATTATCAGTGGGGGGGGGGTGGGTTGTGGTCTTAGTATTTTATATTTCAGTATTCTGAACATTCAACAATGTAACATAGATCCCTCTATCTATCTATCTATCTATCTATCTATCTATCTATCTATCTATCTATGTGTATGTGCGTGTATGGATTCACTTCACAAGCTCGAAAGCCTAAAATCATGAATTTCAAAAGGCTGAGACCAAAATCTTGAAAGTTCAAAAGACTGTAAACTTAAAATACTGAATCTCAAAATACTGAAAACACACAGGTTACCAACACTTACTATATTCCAGCAGTAGTAGATACAGAAACAAATACAAGACAAACCATGGAAAAACTCCACAGAAGCCAAATAGAAACTTAAAACGAAAAACAATGATCAGTGGCTTTCCAATGAATGCAGGACATGGACACCAGAATTAGTGCTTTCATTTACTTTAATGGTCAGGAAAAACTTTTACATACCCCCTATAATGACTTAAATAACAATGACTGTCACATGACACATTAGTCCTTGATGACCTCACTAATATGTTAATTAACTTTTAAAATGTCATTTAAAAAACACTTGAAAATACAAATGTTTAATAAATTAAAACAATATAATAATATATCCTATACACAAACTAATCAACATTAATTTTTAACACTATCAATAACAAAAAATGAAAACTTAAAATCTGTGCATACTGCAGCATGCCTTGCTAACGAATTTGTAAAGTCCTTCTGTTTTATGGCTAACTTTGATTCATAGGTTCATAGGTAGGTACTAGGCTATCGGCCCTAGGGCCTGTACAAGCCTAGTCAAAAAGGTACCCTGACTTTCGCCACCCAAGAAAATTATTTTCCTGAGCCCCAGTCAAGCAGAGCCACAGAGGTGATCCCCGGGGTGAATTTCCTATTTCCCATCCAATCATCAAGATTTTTCTTGAAGAGTGCCAATGAGGAGCTTTCGTTGATATAGATAGGTAGTTTGATCCATAGTATGGGAAGTCTCTGGGACAGGAATCTATCCCTCCAGCATGTTCTGTTTATTGTGGTGACAACATTTAGGTCCCTAGAGCATGTAGCTGTGAGGGATTGGGATTTCTTTAAGTGGAGCATGTCCAACAGCTCTGGGTTTGACATAGCTTTGTATGTTAGGCAGAAATCGCCTCTGAGTAGGAGATATGCGACGGAGTAAAGCTGGAGTTTTTTGAGGCGGTCTGTTTGAGGCAGGTAATCCTCTTTGTGAGGTATTTCTGCAGCCTTTCCAGTTGTTGTAGATGTCTTTTGAGGTATATACCAAAAGGGGCGTTGTACTCTATAATGGATCTAATGAGTGATGAGTAAAGGGGGAACAATGACCTCTTTTTTCCTGGATGAGAAACCTTTTGTGATGAGGTGTGCCACGTAGAAGGATTTCCTGACTACTGTGGCAATGTGATTATCAAAGGAGAGGCTACTGTCCACCTGTGTCCCAAGGTCTCTTATCACATTTTCTGTGTTAAGTAGACTACCACCTATGTGGTTTCTCATGGGTATAGAGTTTTTACCAAAGGACATGACAATACACGTTTTGGCATTGAGCATGAGGCCATGGCTTTGACACCAGGCATCTGTCTCAGTGAGGCCCTTTTGTACGATGTCCACATCGTTAGGAGTTTGTTATGGCTCCTAGTTTGCAGTTATCTGCGAACTTCATTAGCCAAAGACCTTCTGTGTTAGCCTGTACTTCAGAAAAGTAGATACCAAACAGGAGAGGACCCAGGACTGAACCCTGTGGCACTCCACTTGTCACTGGTCTGAAGTCGGATTTGGAGTCTGCTACTTTCACAGTGTCAGTTCTGTCAATGAGCCAGTTGGTAACCCATCTTGTGGCATAGGGATTTATACCTAGTTTAGTGAGTTTATCTATAATTCCAGAGTGGGGGATGGTGTCAAAAGCCTTGTTAAGATCTAGATAGGCTGTGTGAACCACCTTACCCTCGTCTATGGCTTTGGTGACTGCTTCAAAGAAGTCAGTCAGGTTTAGGAGACATGATCTGCCTTTTACAAACCCGAACAGGATGGGGATCAGAGTTTGGAGATTACCATTGTCTTTGTTTATAAGTTCCATGATGAAACGTTCCATGGCCTTGCAGACCTGGCTCGTTAGGCTAATGGGGCGGTAGTACCCAGGGTCCATGGTGACTCCACTTTTGTGGAGTGGGATAACTGTCACTGTGCGCCATTCAGTGGGTACAAAGCCTGAGGTGAGGCTATGATTGAATATGATGCTTAGATGGGGTGCCAGTTCATGTAGAACGCAGCCTGTGATGTTGTCAAATCCCATGGATGCTGTGTTTTTGGCTTTGGAGAGTGTGGTTTTTACCTGTGCAGCCGTGATTACAGGAACTTTCTTCCGGTATAGAGATGGGCCCTTTAGGGGATGAAGGGGGGAGTAAAGTTAGCACTGAACCTATCTGCCAGGATGTTGGCAATATCAGTTGGTTCTGTATATTTAGTGCCATTGTGCTGTAAGTCAGAACAGATATGAGTGTTGCCATTAAGATTCTTGACATAGCTATAGATTCCTTTATGGTTGTCTTTAGAATCAGTGGCAATTTTGTTTTTATAACTAGCTTTGGAGGATTTTATGAGGGATCTCAGCTTCTTACTGAGGCTGACCAGGGAGTTCTTCCAGTCATGGGATTGTACTCTTTTTGCAACAGTTTCTTTCTTCTGTTGTAGAGTTTGTTTATGGCGGGGGACCACCAGATTGGCTTCCCTTTTTTGGAGGATAGCATCTTGGTTCTGTTAGGGATAGCACAATCCATACCCTCATGTAAGTGCTTATAAAGTGCATTTGTGTAGGATTCAGCAGTCATACCTCTGTTGTCCGTCTGCATGGGTGTCGTAAAGTTTGCCACTTCTGTCTTAAGACGCATGAAGTTGGCTTTGGAGAAATTTTTTACGGTGGTTTTTCTAATGGGGAGGTGGGGGCGGGATGTGGATGTCTAGGCTGATTAGCTTGTGGTTGGATCTGACCAACTAGAAATTGACCTCTGGTGTGGAACACAGGTCACCCATGTTGGTAATGACCAGGTCTAGGATATTGCTGCCCTGGTGGGGGTGTGATAAGTTGATCCAAGGAGTTGGAATTCATGAATTCCAGAAAACCTTGAGCAAAAGAGTTGGTACATGAGTAGTTTTCCCAGTTAATTATGGGGTAGTTGAAATCGCCCATTATTAGGGTGTTGGGTTGTACCCTAATATTTTCCAGTGTATCAAGAAATGAGGAGTGGGAATCCTGGGGCATGGTGGGGGATCTATAGCAAATTACAATTTGGATAGCGGTCTTGCCCAGAGTAAGTTGCACTTGGATAATCTCGGATGCATTATGCTGAGCAACTAGCCTGGAGGTGTGGATATCCTTAATGAATATAGACACGCCTCCACCTTTAGTGTTTTGGTCCAGGTTAGGTGGTCGAAATGTGTGGTATGAATTATAGCCTGGTAATGCAGGGGTGCTCTCTGGAGCCTTGAACCAGGTCTCTGGCATTGCACAGATGTCAATGTTCTCCATTTTAAGGAATGCCTAGAGTGAATGCATTCTGAGGTTTAGACTTCTAGCATTGAGTAGTATTACAGTCAGATTTTGCTTGCTTGTACCTGTTACGGTGGTGAATTTGTCATTCGCACCTTCCCTAAAACAGGCACTATGGGGTGGCAAGAGCGTTAGCCAGTATCCGGAATCCCAAGGGTGACAGGTACAGGCCATCTCTGGCAAAGCATCGTCTGTTGATCATGTCATCCCAGGCAGACAGATACTGGATCCCCTTATAATGACACCAGAAGCTTCGTCAATTATTGAAGTCAATAATTTTGTCCTTGTACTGTGGTATCATTCTGGGTGATGGCAGGATGCTACTCAGGGCTAGAGTCATACCTGCCTGGGCTACAAGATCGGAGAGCTCCTGCATGTCTCTTTTCATGTAGTCCAGGGAGGTACGTCTCAGGTCATTCACACCAACATGGGCAATGACAGAGTCATATTTGTACTTGTTGTGGAGTGACCTGAGTGCGTGCGTTATGTGGCGGATCCTGGCACCCGACAGGCAGCTGACAGTAACTTTCTTCTTCTTTAGCCTGGTGAGTGGAACATCAGTGTGCCTGACTATAGAGTCACCTATGACTAGAGTGTTGGGTACGTTGTTATGCTTTATGGGGTGTGGTTGAGTTGCACACTGAGTTTGTGGGCTGTATGCCATTTGGGTTGTGTTGGGGGGTGGAGGTTGCATGCGTTTCTGCTTTGGAGATCTCTGTTGCTTGAGCAGATTTCTATTGAGAGCCTCCATGAATGTAGGTGTGTATTTTGTGTTGCTATGTGTGTGTTTTGGCGGTGTAGGTTTAGAGGGACTATGTGATGTGTGTGGTGTGGTGCAAGTGTTTACCTTCTCCCCTTGACTGTCTAGTCCAGTCTTGGGTCAAGAGAGCTTTGCTTCCAGTTTGGCTATATAAGTGCATCTCTCACAGGTTGTAGTGTTGGGTGGTAGGAGGAGAGGGTTGTCTGTGTACATGAGGCAATTGCTGCATTGCCCCAAGATGCCCAGATTCATCAGGTAGACAGGAGAAAACACTGGGAGATGACCCTTAGACATGCCTGGATAGGTGCTTATTTATTAAGTACTAAAAACTGTTTTCCTCTAGACAAGTGAGGAAAGTTGAGTGCTGTAGTAATTTGTAGTTTATTTAGTGCTTACGAGTTCTGAACAAGTACTGAGCTCAAAAGAAACTGATTTGAGTGCTAAAACTAAAAAACTGGCTAGTTCTAACGGAAAATTTGCAAAGCAGACTTCATGGAGCCAGGAATAGTTTAACCCTAGCTAAGCGGCGATGCATAAAGTGTAATTTTTTTTTTTTACTATAACAGTAGCAAATGAGCAAACTGATTTAAACAAATTAACCAATAAAACCCTAAGAACTGAGCCCCGTTCCAGCAGTCTTCAGTCAGACAAGTTCTAACTGCACACTCCTGCCACTAGGGTGCAGGGGAACCTTCTCCAAAAAAGATAGTTTGGATTAGTACTCAAGTTATACAAACAAAGCTAGATTCAGCAGATGTTCTTCGTGTTTCACTGTTGCAGTCATTACATTTGGGTAATCTGCTGGCAGGTTGCCCTCAGTCGGCCTGATTAACAAAGAATTGGGTCCTGCGTCGGTTGCTGTCCCTTCTTCCATGACGTCAGGCCGTCAGGGGTATAAAACATGCAGCCGATGCCATTACATCAGTCTTTCTTGCCGTGCGGTGCCCGAAGCAGAAGCAATTCGCAAGTGCCGGTCGCTGACTCCTGAAATTTTCGTTTTCGAGTTTCAGAACCAAAGTCTTCAACTTTTAAGCCAAGTACCCCATTGGGGAAACTTTTTCTTGCTCCTTACCGATGTCAGTAAAAGTTAATAATTGCATTACTTGTGGAAAGCAAATACCTCATAAAGATTTTCATTTGTGCTGCATTCCTTGCCTAGGCCCTGACCATGACGTACCTTGCTGTCGGTTTTGTGCTTTGTTTAATCAGTGCACTATCCATCGTCGGTACATTTTTGCCTCTTAAATATTTCGGTTCTCGGTTTAATTATCCAGAAATGACGTTGGTTAGCCATCCGACTACCGGAATTCCGAAAATACGCAAAGAAAAAGACAGAGACAGGACGTCGAGGTCCAAAACTGCCGACGACGCTTCTCCTAAGCCAGTCGCCAGTTTGCCGGTACTCAGTGAGGCGCTTTCGCAGCCCATGATACCTGCTACTTCTGACTCGCAGGCCTCTACTGAGACCCATTCAGAGTCCGGTCTGCCGCGAGATGCTTCACTTATGGAACCCGCGGATGTCTCTACCTTGGATGGGTCTGGAGCTACTGTGCAGGCACTGGCTTCTGAGGGTGTATTCAGGCCTACAGACTTGCATATTAAACCGACTCCACCTTCTATACTAAGGCCTAAATCTCGATCTATGTCTAAAAAACCGATGCCCAGGCCACATGTTCAGGCCCCTATGCCTAAAAATCAAATGATTAAAATGGCTGAAGATCTTATTACTCTAATCAGGGGTAGTCAAACCCCCCCCCCCTTCTAAGAGGCCTGTGGCAGAGCTTGACTATGAATCTTCTGATCAGGACTCTGTTTCTTCTGATTCTTCCAATGATCTGGATTTGTCCATACCTATTTATGAGGATTCTGATGCAGAGGATTCCATTCCCTCTGCTTCCCCCCTGAGGACTTTTCTTTTGGGGAAACTTTACATACCTTAAGGGAGCATTTCCACTGGGAAAGTCAGGAATTTTCTGAATCAGAAAAGAGGCTTAGGGATTTCCTTCTTCTACCTCAGCATAGGCCTTTGGCTGTACCTCCTGTACTAGACATTGTTGATGATGTGTTTTCGGAATCCAGTATGGCCCCTGATTCCCTGCCTCTGGCTCTTAGTAAACCTGACAGATACTACAGGGTTCCTGAGTCTCACAAGTTCCTTTTCAAAAATCCTGTTGCAGATACAGAAACCATTTCTCTGGGGCCCAAGGACATTAAGGCTTCTATTGCTAAAAATCCTACCCCTTCTGATAGAGACTCCAGGGCGCTGGATAGATGGGGTAAAAAGGTTTATACTTCTGCAACCTTGGCAGTCAGGGCTTTAAACTGCCAATTTCATATGTTAAAATATCAACAGCATATTATTGGACTGCTTAAACAGAAAATTATGTTGATTTCTGACTGTGTGGAAAATAAAGATTTACAGGATTTATTTGCATTCTGCTGAACAAGTTGGAAAACATACTTTGCAATGTGGTTTTGATTCTTTAGAGGCCTCTTGCAGGGCTGTTATTACTGGGTCTGTGCTTAGAAGGCATGCATGGCTTAAGGAGTAATCTCTGCCTGATCATGTTAAAGCAAAATTGTTGGATGCTCCTTTAAATCAGGACCACATGTTTGGCAATAAGGCTGAAGAAGTTCTAAAAACGATGGAAGATAAAGCTAAATCTATGCAAACTGTAAAATATTTCTTACAAGTGCAACCTCCAAGATTTAGTAGGCACTGGCCTACTAAGAATTGGTCCTTTCCAGCTCCTTCCAGATCCTCTCAAGCCAAACCCAGACACACCAAAACCACCAGGTTTCAGTCCCAGGGGACTCTCAGAACTAAGCAATGGGGGGCCTCCACTTCCAAATCTGGAAATAACAAGACACCACCCTATGGTAAACAGTCTCAATGACTTTCCTTTAAAATTACCAAGCACTTACCTTTTAGCCGCCCCTTTGGGGGGAAAAATTGCTCTTCATGCAAAAAACTGAGAACTCATAACCCAGGATAAATGGGTTTTAAATATAGTGTCCCAGGGATACAGATTTCATTTCCACACGTTGCCAACACCAAACGGGTGGCCAGACCTGACCCAAAGCAGTGGGCAGAGGCTCAGAAACAAGTACTTTCCCTCTTAAACATGGGGGCTATTCAACCAGTACCAGAAGTGGAAAAGGGACAAGGTTTCTATTCCAGGCTTTTCCTGGTACACAGAAAAAGACAAATCATGGCATCCAGTTCTGGACCTGTCTACTCTAAACACCTTTTTGGACATTCCAGAATTCAAGATGCTGACTCTTCACCAGTTACTTCCTATGCTAGGCAAAGATGCCTGGTTGGCAACTCTAGATTTAAAAGAAGCTTACCTGCATATCCCAGTCAGGGAATCTTGTAAAAAATACCTACGCTTCAAAGCAGGCTACTTGCATTATCAGTTCTCTGCACTGCCCTTTGGCTTGTCTACTGCACCCAGGGTATTCACAAAGTACCTGGCTCCAGTAATTGCATTTTGCAGGCAAAGGAATATTCAAATATATCCATAACTGGACGATTGTCTAATTCAGGCAGAAAACCAGGCCATACTTCTAAATCATCTGGCATTTGTAAAAAGGGTTCTAACTTGTCTGGGGTACACCAAAAACAAAAAGAAATCACAACTGGTACCCTCTCAACAGATTACATTCCTGGGTGCAAACTTGAATACAACTGCCCAGATGGCTTTCCTCACGCTAGAAAAGCAAATTCATTTGGTAACTTACTTCAAAGAAGTGGCCACAAAAACCCTGCTATCTGCAAGACAAATACTGCAAGCCTTGGGGTTCATGGCCTCCTGCATTCTTCTAATTCCAAATGCAAGACTGCATATGAGGAAACTTCAGTGGTACTTAAAAAGTCTATGGAGCCAACATTGTCCCATCCTGGAAACAATGATTCCTATCATACCTTGCCTACACCTGGAGTTCCTATGGTGAGCAGAGGCCTGCCACCAAAACAAGGGACTGCCATTCACACTACCCCCTGTCGCCCAAACCTTAACTACAGACACATCAGACTGCATGGGGGGCTCACCTGGCAGGGAAGTGCATTCAGGACAAATGTAACCCAAATCAAATGCACCTACATATCAATCAAAAAGAAATGTTAGCTGTACAGAATGCTCTGACAGCCTTCAAGGACTACATTTATCCAGGACAACTAATGGTAAAGACGGACAACACTACGGTTATGTGGTACATAAACAAGCAGGGGGGTACACATTCCTACCCTCTCTACAGACTAGCCATGGCATTGTGGAACAAGGCCTAGAGCTACCAAGTGCAACTACAAGCTCACTTCCTGCCAGGAATACTGAATACACTGGCAGACGGACTAAGCAGAAATCTCATGGACCCACACGTGTGGAAACTGGAACCACGGATTTTCAACATGTTGACAAGCAAATGGGGGAGCCCAGACATAGATATGTTTACCTCCCCACAGAACTACCAGTTGGACAAATTTTGCACAAGGACTCCTCACAAAAAAGCCTGGAAAGTGGATTCTCTGTCCTTCAGCTGGAAAAACCTATCAGTCTACGCCTTTCCCCCTCTGCCTCTGCTCTCCAAAGTTCTGCTAAAAGTCAAAGAGGACAAACCAAAAATTATTTTGATTGCTCCAGACTGGCCACGCCAACACTGGTACCCATTCCTGCGCAGTGTGTCACAAATATCTCCATGGCACCTGCGTCAGACACCTTCCTTGCTGTCTCAGCAGGAGAACCAAATTCTGCACCCTCAGCTCTCAACATTGAACCTTGCAGCTTGGCTAATCACTTAAATTCACCCTTAGCATCCCTCAGCAAACCTGTGATGGATGTCATCTTGGAGGCGAGAAGCCCTAGTACTAGAAAATCTTATGCTGACAAATGGAAAAGATTCTGTGCCTGGAGCCAATCTGTAGGGATGAGCACAGCAGCGCCCAGTTTACCTCAGATTTTGCAATACTTAACTGAGATGCTTCACAAGGGCCTGTCTTTTTCCTGTATTAAAATCCACGCTTCAGCTATTTCAGCTCACTATAACACATAACCACCCCTCTTTTCTCATCCCCTGCTCAAGCAGTATCTCAGAGGGGCAAAGAACTTGAGACCACCCAGGAGAGCTCCTACCCCTGCCTGAGACCTTAACTTTGTTTTGGAGAAGCTCACTTTACCTCCTTTCGAGCCAGCTGCTACAGCAGTCTTAAAATTTCTTTCTTGGAAAACAGCCTTCCTATTAGCAATCACTTCAGCTAGAAGGATATCTGAATTACAGGCCCTTATGGCAGTGGAGCCTTTCATCATCTTTCATGCGGACAGGGTGTCTCTGAGGACCAATCCATCCTTCATGCCCAAGGTGGTTTCCAGTGTGGCTCTTAACCAGTCCATTCATTTGCCAACCTTCTATCCCAATCCACAGAACAAAGGGGAACGGATTCTGCATTCCTTGGACGTGCACAGACAACTTAGATTCTACTTGGACAGAAATAAATTTTGAAGAAAATCTGAACAATTACTAGTGGCATTTGCTGCTGGGCAGAGGGGAAGGCTATTTCAAAATGAATCATTTCTAAATGGATAAGCCATTGCATTCATTTCTGCTATAAGCACCATGGAAAACCTATCTCCCAGGGGATCAGATCTCATTCCATCAGGGCTGCATCTACTTCTGCAGCCTTTCACAGAGGTGATCCTACCAAGGATATTCTAGAAGCTGCTACCTGGAGTTCAGTACATACTTTCACCAAGCATTATCATTTACCAATTTTCTCTAAATCCAGAGCTGGCTTTGCCACTGCTGTCTTGCAGGGCCTTATAGCTGGTCCTAATGCTGTATAAATCCATCCTCCCAACCATAGCTTTGGGATTCTACCCAAATGTGATGACTGCAACAGTGAAACACGAAGAACATAGTACAGATGTTCATCGTGTTTCACTGCTGCAGTCATTACACTTGGCTTATCCTTTTTATTTATTTTATTTTACATTTGTTAACCGGGCTAGTCCAGCTGGATACATGTCCATTTTCAGTGGAGGCCCGAGGAGAAAAGCTCCGCTACAGTACTAAATAAACATATTAAAAAAAAAAAAAAAAAAGACTAGTATATTTTTAAAATATTTAGAATTAAGCTAAAGTAAAATGAAACATAAAAATGACCAAGGTATGATAGAGGAAACATACAAATTGAAACTACTGCAGTTAAGTATGGCATAAAGCTACATTTCTAGCATGGACAGAGATTAAGTTAATGTTACATACACAGTTGCAATATAAGGAAGGTTAAAGAATAAGTTCTTTTTGTGAGTGAAAAAGAGCAGTCAAGCTAGGAAAGGAGGTTAATTTGCTAGAGAGAGGGAGTAAGAAGAACTGGGTTTAGAGGGAAAAGATAGTATGGGAATAAAGGAAAGGAAAAGAAAGAAGAAGAAAAGGATTAGTCAGGGGTATGGCAAGAGCATAGCCAGTGGTTTGAAAGGAATAGTTTTAGGTTAGTTTTGAATAGTGGGAGAGATGTAAGGGAAGTAAGGTCATTTGGTAGTTGGTTCCATATTTTACCCACTGAGTTGGAAAATAAGGTGTCACCTGCTAAGTTTTTAGATGATGTAGTACGAATCAATATTTTGTTGGATGAGCGTAGGCTGCTCAGATTGTTGTAGGGCTTAATTAGGTGGAGAGCATAGGAGTGTTATCGGGTGGTAAAGGCGTTGTGGGCAATAGTAAGTTGGTTAAATGTTATTAGTTGAGGTAGTTCTAGCCAGCCTAGTTTTTTTAGGTTTAGACAGTGGTGAGTCCTATATGGAGAGTTTTGGGCAAATCTGGCAATATTGTTATAGGCTGTGGATAGTTTGTTGAGATTATATTTGGAGAGATTAGTATAAATGGGGGAAGCATATAATAGGGTAGATATTAAGTGGGTTCTAGCTATAGTAGTTCTTGCTTCAGGAGTGAGGAAAGTTTTGATTCTGCAGAGAGAACCTAGTTTTCTGTTAGTAGATTTGATTGTAGCGTTTATGTGGTTATCAAATTTCAGTTGATTGTCAATTGTAATACCTAAGAGTTTGGTGGTAGGTTCTGGACTGATAAGGGTACCATTATTGGATGTAAGTGTGAAGTAAAGGGAGGGAGACAAATGAGTGGGTGTAAAAAGTAGGAGTTTGGTTTTCTTAGGGTTGAGGAGGAGACAATGGTTAGAGAACCAATGCTCAATAGTTGTGAAGGTCTTTTGTGTAATAGAATGAAGTTCAGATTGTGTTGAGGCAGAGCAGATAATGGTGGTGTCATCTGCATATTGAATGCAAGTTGATAGAGGGGTGGCTAGATGGAGGTTGTTAATAAAATGGAGAACAGAAGAGGGCCTAGAATAGACCCCTGTGGAACCACTATAGAGGTGGGAAGGAGGTCAGAGAGATGGTTATGCCAGAGCACGGCCTGTTTTCGGTTATCAAGGTAGGATGTGAACCAGTTTATGGCAGGACTGTCAAGAGAGAGAGATTTTAAACGATAGAGGAGCAGTTGATGATTGACCATGTCAAATGCTTTGGACAGGTCAACAAAGAATGCTGAGGAGAGAATATTTTTATTGCGGTTGATGTTGATAGAGTCAATGAAGGATAGTAAGGCTGTGGAAGTACTATGGAATGGCCGAAAGCCATGTTGACAGTTAGCTAGGAGGTTATGCTGTAATAAGTGATTTAGTAGCTGCTTGTGGATACATTTCTCCATTATTTTTGCAAGAGGGGATAGTAATGCTATAGGGCGGAAGTTGGAGTATTCCAGAGAGTCTCCACCTTTAAAGAGAGGGATAATATGTGAGATTTTCCAGATAGATGGAACTACACCTTCTTCAATGGTCCTATTAATAAGTATGGAAATGGGGTAGGCAATGGCTTTGCACCTAGTTGGAGGTATTCGGGTGGGAGGTTGTCAGCTGAGGGGGTGGAAGGTTTTAGTTTCTGAAGCAAGGATGAGATATAAGAGGTTGGTATAGGTTTGAGGTGGAATGGGGTGGAGTGGGGCTGGGGGTAGGGAGTTTGGAGGTATCAGGGCATTGTTGGTTTGCTAGTTTAAGTATAGTTGAGGTGAAGAAAGTGTTAAAGGCATTGGCAGTTTGTAATGGGCAGTCAGGGGTAGAGCCTAGTGGATTTGGTGTGGCCATTTTGCCAGGGGACATTAGCATATTAATAGCAGTCCAAAATTTTTTTGGTTGATGAAGGGATGATTGTTGTAGCTGAGTGTAGAAGTTCTTTTTGTCTTGCAGGATAGCTTTTTTAGTGATGTTTCTTTTTTGCCTAAAAGCTAGCTGATCAGTTGTGTTTTTAGAGGTTCACCATTTTGCCCATGTTTTATTTCTGCTAAGGATTAGTTTCCTAGTATTGTTTGAGAGCCATTGGGCTGATTTAGATTTGATTCTTATTGTACGCATAGGGGCATGATGTTCAAGTATAGCTAGAAAAGTATTATTGAAGTAACTAACAGCATCATCTATAGGGAGAGACTTAAGAGGTGACCAGTTAATTTTCATAAGTTCATTTTGAAAGAGATTGGGGTCGAACAATTTTTTGCAACGAGATGTTCTGACTAAGTTAGGGATGGTAAGATTAGTCTTATGCCTGATAATGTATGTTAGTGAGTGGTCACTAAGGTCATCGGGGAGAGTTCCTGTTGTATACATTTGATGTGGTCTATTTGTAAGTATCCAGTCAAGTAAGCTTTCCTTATTATTAAGTTTGTTTATCCTTGTAGGGGAGTTAATGGTTTGAGAGAAGCCATGTAGGTTTAAGAAGATGGAAGGATTGGTTTGTTTGCATAAATTCCAGTCAATGTTAAAGTCTCCTAAGATAATTGTTTCCTGAAGGAGATTTAGAGAAAGCCAATTTAATAGGACTTCTAATATAGTGGGGTTTTTCCCTGGGGGAAGATATGTGCAGACAATATTAATTGTTTTTTGAGGGTTTAGCTGTAGTTTAGAAATAATTATCTCAGCATTATTTTCTAATGGTAGGTTACATGTTGCTTTACTAATGAGCATTTCGCTTCTATAGAGAATTGCAACACCGCCACCTTTTTTCTTTAAGCGGTCCTGTCTGAGGATGTTATAGCCTTGGGGGTGACTTCATTATCTTTTATAGAAGGGTTAAGCCATGTTTCTGTTAGGCAGAGGATGTCAAACTGTTGAACATCTAGAAGAGCATGAATTAGTGGTACTTTATTACAGATGCTACGTATATTTAGATGGGCAATTGAGAGAGATTTGGGGGGTTTAGTGGATGGTGTTGGTTTTATTTGGAATTGATTAGATTTAGTGGATGTTGGGGATGAGTTTGGGCCGGGATTGGGGTGAATGTCACCATCTAATAGTAAGTGGGTTGATAAAGTATTATAATATTGAGGGGTTTTGCAGTAGTAGTCAAAATATTTTCTGGTGATATGATTTGGGTATTTAATGTGTGAGAGTCGGTGGTATTTGGCTTGAAGGTAGGAGGTATTGTAGATGGGATTGAGATAACTTATGGACAGAGCTAGGGGAGCTGTCAGAGTATGTTTGTGTGGGATGGTAAGAAAAGAAGGCAGGGGTTGTTCATAGGAGGTTAAGAGATAGGTAGATGTGAAAGTAGTTAAGAGAGTTAGTAGTATAAATCTTGGTATTGGCTAGACATGATTAGAGAGACTGTAATAGGTTGTTAAAGTAAGGATTGGGGAAGAGTTGTTTTAAGAATATGGTTGGTGAGGGGAGGAGTATTCTAAAGTAGGTGGGTGGGGGAGGGAGGGGTTTATTATAGTGTGGAGTTGTAACAATTACAGGGTATAATAGTGGGAGGAGGTGTGATTGGACGTTAGGAGGAAGGGGAGTGTCTATGAGGGTATAAATGTAGAGATGCTAGGGGCGGGTGGAATTTGGGGGCAGGGAGGGGAACGGAGTGAGCCAAACGGAGCGGGAAGACACAAGAGAGTGTTATAGCACAGTGAAAAAAACAATCTATAAGGTGGGGGAAACAGCAGGTAGGTATGTAAGAGGTAAGGGTAAAAGTCCAGTGAGATGTTCTGTTTAGAATTCAGTCACAGTGATTACACAGTTTGGAGTGATACAGTAGAGTAGAAGGATGTTTTGGCAGGGTCCAGAGGAAGTGAAAAGAAAAAGGGTTAGAGAAAATAGATACGGGAACAGGAGAAAAGTAAGGTATTGGAGAGTGTAGCAAAGGTAGAAAAGGGAGTAGATAGGTTGGTAGAAGGATGCCACGTAGTGGTCAGGTCAGTAACTTATCAAAAACTATGCAGGTGAGAAAGGGGTAATAGAGATAGGGAGTGAGGAAGAAAGTGTAGTGAGGTGTAGTACTAGTTAAGGGGGGTGTAAGATAAGAGTCAGCACTAGTATGGTGGAGGGGACAGGGGCTATTGGCTGCTGGCAGTCCTGTACAGGTAGCTAGACTTCTAGACCCAAGTCTTGTCTTTAGGATTAAACAAGGAGGAATAAAACATACTTTCACAGTCTGCCGTCAGGCTGTCCCGCAGTCGGCCAGAGTTCCAAAGTCTTGGTCCGGTGTCGGCTGCTGTCGCTTCTTCCCTGACATCAGTGCACCAGGGGTATATAAGATGCAGCCGACGCCATTTTCTTCAGTCTTTCTTGCCGCGTCGTGCCCAAAGCAAAAGCAGTTCGCAAGTGCCGGTCGGCCGACTTCTGAGATTTTGAATTCGAATTTCAGAACCAAAGTCTTCAATAAAGCTAAGTACCCCGTTGGGGAAACTTTTTCTTGCCTCAAGCTGATGTCAGTAAAAGTTAATAATTGTATTTCTTGTGGGAAGCAAATACCTCATAAGGATTTTCATTCTTACTGTATTCCATGCCTAGGCCCAGACCACGACGTCACTAGTTGTCGGTTTTGTGCTAGATTTAACAAGCGCACTATTAAACGTCGGTTTGACTTTGCCCGCTATTACTTTGGCTGAAGGTTCAATTATACCATGTCGTCGGAAAAACCGACGACCGGAATACACAAAAAACGCAAAGACAAGGATAAGGACAGGCATCCGAGGTCCAAAACTGACGATGAAGCCTCTTCTAGGCCAGTCACCGGTTCGCTGGTTCTCAGTGAAGCACTTTTGCAGCCCCTGACACCCAATACCTTAGAGCCACAGGCCGCCTCCGACTCCCACATGGAGATGACTAGCCCTCTGGAAACACAAGGTATTGGGCCTATGGAAACTAACCCCTCAGATGGGTCCGGAGCTGCTGAGCAGGCATCGGCTTCTGAGGGTGTTCTCAAGACCTTCACAGCTTACCATCAAAACAACAACCAAGTGTAAAACTCCATTAAAGACAAAGAAGCAAGTACAGCATTCACCTGGACAGGCCTCCATGCCTAAAAAACAGATGCTCAAAATGGCTGAAGACCTAATTACTCTGATCAGGGGTTTCCATCCCTCTCCTGATAAAAGGCCTAGGCAGGATACAGAATATGATTCCTCTGACCAGGTTTCCATTTCTTCTGATTCCTCTTCAGACCAGGGATACTCTTTACCCCCCATGAGGACTCTGATGCTGAAGAATCAATCCCTTCAACTTCTCCTCCTGAGGATTACTCTTTTGGGGAAATTTTACATACCATGAGGGAGCATTTCCACTGGGAGGGCCAGGATTATTCAGAATCCAAGAAAAGGCTCAGAGACTTTCTTTTATTGCCTCAGCACAGGCCCCTTGCTATTCCACCAGTGTTAGATATTGTGGATGATGTGTTCTCTGAATCCAGTTTAAATCCTGATTCTTTGCCCCTGCTCCAGCCAAGCCAGACAGGTACTACAGAGTCCCTGACTCTCACAAATATCTTTATAAAAACCCTGTTGCTGACCCAGAAACTATTTCCCAGGGTCCCAAAAGGGTAAAGGCTTCCACGGCTAAAAATCCAGTTCCCTGTGACAGGGATTCTAGAGCATTAGACAGATGGGGGAAGAAAGTTTACAATTCTGCAACTTTAGCAGTAAGGGCTTTAAATTGCCAGTTTCACATGCTTAAATACCAACAATATTTAATGTCTCTGTTAAAACAGAAAATGCTTACAAGCTCAGAACATCCTGACTACAAGGAAATGCAGGATTTATTGCATGCAGCTGAAGAAGTGGGAAAACATACTCTGCAATGTGGTTTTGATTCATTAGAGGCTTCTTGTAGAGCAGCAGTTACAGGATCTGTGATTCGAAGGCATGCTTGGTTAAAAGAACAAGGTTTAACTAAACATGTTAAGGCAAAATTATTGGATGCTCCTTTACAGCAGGATATTTTATTTGGTGTTAAGGCAGAAGAGGTATTAAAGAAAATGGAGGATACGGCAAAATCTATGCAAACAGTGAAGGATTTCTTACAGGTACAGCCGCCTCAATTTAGCAGAAATTGGCCTTCAAAAAATTGGTCCTTTCCAGTGTCAGACAGACCACAAAGAGGCAGATATAGACGCCCAAGAGGCAGATCTCAGCCCTAAGGCTCTTACAGACCATGACAGTGGGGTGCTTCAACCCCAAAAGGAGGGGAAGACAAGTCACAACCTTATAGGAAACAGTCCCAATGACTTCCCCCTTCAAATGCCAAGTACTTATTTATTTATTTATTTATTGCAGTTGGTTTACCAGGATAGTCCATTGGGCCACAAGGAACCCGTTTTCAATGGAGTCCTGGGGAGAAAAGCTCCAAAAATACATTTTACATACCTACAAACATATATTCACACATACACTCAAAGGTTAACAATAAGGTAAAAAAGCAAAAATGTACAGCTAGATACAGTGTGCAAAAAATGTAATAATATTAATTTGTACAGACATATCCATTTATACATAGTAGTTAGGAAAAACTTAGTCACTAGAAAGTTAGAGGAGATTCAGTGAGATGATGAAGTGGTGGAAGAAGAGAATCATTGGACTTACCTAATAATTTCTATAGAAATTTAGGTATAGTAAGATGTAGCAGAATATGGAGGGAGATAGAGGAGAAGAGTAGGTTATGTAGGGTGGGAGCAGGAGCATTCCCACTGAGATGCTAGGTATGTATAGAGAGATGTTTTGAAAGCAGAGTGATTAGAAGTGGTACGTATGAGTAAATGAAGGGAGTTCCAGATGCGAGCTAGGGTGAAAGATGGAAGGTTTTTGCCTGGGGGATATGTCGGTTTATGGACTTTGAGTAGGTTTTGATTGTTTGATCTTAATACTCTATTGGGTAGATGCATATTAAATGCAGAAGAAAGGGAAGGACAGAGGGAGGGGTTGAGAATAAGCTTGTGGGCTAGAGTTAGCTGAGTGTAAGTGAGTTGATTGGGAAGTTCTAGCCATTTTAGTTTGTGGAGGGAAAAGCAGTGGTGAGTGGAAGATTTGTGGCTGGTGGCGAATTTTGCAATTTTGTTGTAACAACAGGAAAGTTGTTTTTTGAGAGAGGATTGAAGATTAGTTAGGAGTGGGGCACCATAGAGGAGGGAGGGGATAAGGAAGGATGAAGCAAGTGTTATTTTGGTAGCAGAGGTAAGGTAGGCATTTTGTCTATAAAGCATACCAAGTTTTTGGTGGGTTTTTTTGATGTTTTTTTGTAGGTGGGAGGTAAATTTAAGTTGGCTGTCAATTAGTACTCCAAGTAGCTTGGTCTCTGACACTAATTCTAGGGAAGAGTTATCTTGGCTAGTGATTGAAAATGTATTCATGTTGAGATGAGTAGCTTTAGAGGGAGTAAAAATCATTAGCTTGGTCTTGGAGGCGTTAAGAGCTAGGTGATTCTTTAACATCCATTGTTCTGTTATAGAAAAGGCATCTTGAGTTAGTTTTTGAAGTGTAGAGATAGAGGTGGCTGAGCAGATGATGGTGGAATCATCTGCATATTGGATGATGTTTGAGAAAGGGATTGATTTGTGGAAGTCATTTATAAATATGTTGAAGAGAACAGGTCCTAGAATGGAGCCTTGTGGAACACCTGTAGGGGTATTAAGGAATGAGGAGGTAGTTTTTTTCCATTTTACTGCTTGTTTCCGGTTGGCTAGGTAACTAGAGAACCATTGCAAGGAAGAGGAAGAAAGGTTAAGTGCTGAGAGTTTAGATATGAGCAGGCTATGTGAGATGGTATCAAAGGCTTTGGAGAGGTCTAATAATAAGGTAGAGACAATTAGGCCAGAATCACAAGCTCTATTTACTGTTTCAAGGAAGGAAAGGAGGGCTGTCATAGTACTGTGATTAGGTCTAAAGCCATGCTGTGTAGGAGTTATAAGGTGATTTTCTAGGAGATGAGGGAGGAGTTGAAGATGGACACATTTTTCTAGGATTTTGGAAATGGGGGACAGGATGGCTATGGGACGGAAGTTGTTGACGGTGTTATTGTTGCCCCCTTTGTGTAGTGGAATGATGTATGCTTGTTTCCAGATTTGGGGAACTGTGCATTCTTTTAGGGAACGGTTAATTAGGATGCTGATGGGATATGCGAGTGTATCAGCAGCTATACTAAGAAAGTAGGAAGGTATATTGTCAGGGGCATTGGTACAAGGTTTCAATTTCTTAAGCAGCTTCTTTATAGAGGATGTAGGCATGGGATTGAATGAGAGGGAAGTGGAGTTTGGGGAGGGAGAGTTGGAGGGTGGAGGTGTTTGGAGTAAAGGTTGTGTAGTAGAAGTGGTAGAGGAGTTAGAAGATGGAGAACAGGGAGTAGAAGTGGTGAAGGATAGAGTGTGAGTGGGGGGGTGTTAGAGAGCATAGTGGAGTTGGAGAATGAAGATGTCAGTTTTGCAATAGAATCAATAAAAAATGAGTTAAATTGGGTGGCTAGTTCTAGTTCAGAGGCATTAGAATCAGGGGTGGGAGTGTCTGGTGTACTAGGATGAAGCAGAGTGGAGATCCCTTTCCAGAATTTTTGAGGGTTGTTTTTATTTTGGTTTTGGAGTGTATAAAAATAGTTTTGTCGATCAGAGGTGATGAGTTTCTTTACTTTATTTCTAAGCATTTTATATTCATTAAGGAGTGGAGTTGTTTTAAGCTTCTGGTAGCGTGACCAGACTTTATTTCTATGTGTCATGGTAGCAAGAGTGTGTTTAGAGAGCCAAGGGGCAGATTTTGTCTTTATTCTCTTTGTCCTTAGGGGAGCTTGAGAGTCAAGTAATGTCAAGAAAGTTGTATTAAAGTGTGACACTGCTATGTCTAGTGGAAGGGTTTTTAGGCAGTTCCAATTAACTGCTTGTAAGGAGTTTACAAAGGTAGTTGGGTTGAAATGTTTTTGGTCACGGATAGTTATATAGTTGTGAGTTTGTTGAAGGGCAGTGGGAAGTCGGTTGGTGAAAATGGGGGAGTGATCGCTAAGGGAGTCTGGAAGGGTACCACTGTTGGAGGAATAGTGAGGGTGGGAGACAAGGATCCAGTCCAGTATACTTCCACTGGAGAGGTTTTTAGTAGGGCGAGTTACTGAATTGATTAGTTGAGAGAAATTGTATAGGTTAATATTTGAGGAGTTTGTTGGAGATTGGATGCAGGCCCAGTTGATGTTTACATCTCCCATGATTATGGTTTCGTTGGTAATGTTATTAGACATCCAAGAGAGGATATGTTCAAGTGTAAATGAATATAAAATGAGTGTATATAAATGGAAGCTAGACAGATGTGTTTGTGATTATTGATTTGTAGTAGAGTAAGGAGAAGTTCAGCATTGTTGAAGTGTGGAATAGGTTTATTGTAGGGAGTGACTGCTAGGGTGGATGAATATACAGGAGAGGGGCGGGAAGGAGAAACCGGCGGGAGCAGGGAGGGCGAGAGATGCGAGTACAATAGTGGGGGGGGCGAAGTGGTAGCATCCAATAAGGGAGGGGGGAGAAGTGGGAAGCGCGCAGAGGAGATGGAGTGATGAGGGTGAAATAGAAGAGCACAGATAGTGGGCGGGAAAGGAATGATGGATATGGGGGGGGGGGAACGAGGGAAGAAAAGGAGATAGAGTGCAGCTAGAGTAGGGATAAATAAGAGTGTTATGGAAGTAGAGGGCAGGGAAGTAAGAAGGGTAGTAGTGCCCAGTAGAGAAGAAGAGGAGCGAAAAACTATCAGTAGAGCAGTGTACAAGAGGGGTAAGTAGTATATGGGTAAATGGAGAGGGCCTAGATATAGAGGGGAAGTGGGCTAAAAGTATCAGGGGGAGAGAGTGAGGGACTGAGATGAGAGAATTAAGAGTCAGAGAGAGAGAATGTCAAGCTCAAAATGGAGTCTAATGTCAAGGGGAGGGGATGTCCTCTAGTGGATAGGAGCTATCTACTCACCAGGGAAAAAGGGACTAAGTAAAAAATGGGAGAAGGGGAAAAACAGTGCTGGGAAAAGGAGTGAGGAGTGGAGGGTGAGGAGTAGAGTTGGGGGGGGGTTAGGCTGCTGGCGCTCCAGACAGGGAGAGTATGACTTCTGCTAGTAGGATTACAGTAGTTATCAGGCTTATTAAATACACATACTTTCTTGTGATCTTTAGGGAGCCTCTCAGGAGCGGTTTCCTCAAGGAAAGTTGAAACAGCACAGGGTAGTTATTGCTAGGGCAATAGGGAGTACAGCCTTGGTTAGGTCCAGTATCCACCCAGGCAAAGACACAGGGGGAGATTCAGGGCAAGAGAGTTTCTTGTGATCTTTAGGGAGCCTCTCAGGAGCGGTTTCCTCAAGGAAAGTTGAAACAGCACAGGGTAGTTATTGCTAGGGCAATAGGGAGTACAGCCTTGGTTAGGTCCAGTATCCACCCAGGCAAAGACACAGGGGGAGATAAAGGGCAAGAGAGTTTCTTGTGATCTTTAGGGAGCCTCTCAGGAGCGGTTTCCTCAAGGAAAGTTGAAACAGCACAGGGTAGTTATTGCTAGGGCAATAGGGAGTACAGCCTTGGTTAGGTCCAGTATCCACCCAGGCAAAGACACAGGGGGAGATTCAGGGCAAGAGAGTTTCTTGTGATCTTTAGGGAGCCTCTCAGGAGCGGTTTCCTCAAGGAAAGTTGAAACAGCACAGGGTAGTTATTGCTAGGGCAATAGGGAGTACAGCCTTGGTTAGGTCCAGTATCCACCCAGGCAAAGACACAGGGGGAGATTCAGGGCAAGAGAGTTTCTTGTGATCTTTAGGGAGCCTCTCAGGAGCGGTTTCCTCAAGGAAAGTTGAAACAGCACAGGGTAGTTATTGCTAGGGCAATAGGGAGTACAGCCTTGGTTAGGTCCAGTGTCCACCCAGGCAAAGACACAGGGGGAGATTCAGGGCAAGAGAGTTTCTTGTGATCTTTAGAGAGCCTCTCAGGAGCGGTTTCCTCAAGGAAAGTTGAAACAGCACAGGGTAGTTATTGCTAGGGCAATAGGGAGTACAGCCTTGGTTAGGTCCAGTATCCACCCAGGCAAAGACACAGGGGGAGATTCAGGGCAAGAGAGTTTCTTGTGATCTTTAGGGAGCCTCTCAGGAGCGGTTTCCTCAAGGAAAGTTGAAACAGCACAGGGTAGTTATTGCTAGGGCAATAGGGAGTACAGCCTTGGTTAGGTCCAGTATCCACCCAGGCAAAGACACAGGGGGAGATTCAGGGCAAGAGAGTGAAGAACACACTCGCAGCCAGGGAGGCACAGCAGCAACTCCCTTAGGGGGAAAACTAACACTTTTTTCACAAAATTGGCATATAATCATCCAAGACAAATGGGTTCTGAATATTGTGTCTCAAGGTTACAGGTTCCACTTTCACACTCTACCAAGGCCAAAAAGAATGCCAGACCTGCCACAAAATCAATGGGCAGAGGCACAAAAACAAATTACAGCCCTCATGGACATGGGAGCTATTCAAAAAGTGCCACAACAGGAACAAGGACAAGGATTTTACTCAAGATTTTTCCTGGTTCCCAGAAAGGACAAAGCCTGGAGACCTATACTGGACCTTTCTACTCTAAATACTTACCTGGATGTTCCAAAATTCAAAATGTTGACACTACAGCAGCTTCTTCCCATGCTGGGCAAGAAAGCTTGGCTTGTTACCTTGGACCTCAAAGAGGCATACCTACATGTCCCTATCAGAAACAAAAAGGAATTCATATATATCCCTACTTGGATGACTGCCTTATTCAAGCAGAGAGCAAGGACATCCTTCTAAAGCATCTGGTATTTGTAAAAAGATTGCTAATTTGCCTAGGGTACACAGTAAACGAAAAGAAGTCAAAACTAGCACCCTCACAAGAGATAATATTCCTGGGTGCCAGCTTAAATACAACGGCCCAGATGGCTTATCTCACGCCAGACAAGCAAGGACAACTGACTCAGTACTTTCAATTGATGGCAACCAAAACCCAACTCCCTGTAAGAAAAATTCTGCAGGCCTTGGGGTTCATGGCGTCCTGCATACTTCTAATACCATATGCCAGACTGCATATGAGGAAATTACAATGGTAACTAAAAAGTGTTTGGACTCAACACTGTCACAGTTTGGAAACAGTAATACCACTTATTCCCTGCCTACAACAGGAGTTTCAATGGTGGGCACAGGCATGTCACCACAACAAGGGACAGCCTTTCACTCTACCCACAGCCAGGCAGACACTAACAACAGATGCTTTGGATTACGCCTGGGGAGTACACATGGCAGGAAAATGTATTCAGGGCAAGTGAACCGCAGACCAAATGCATCTTCACATCAATCAAAAAGAGATGCTAGCTGTAAAAAATGCCCTAACAGCTTTCAAGGACCTTCTGCATCCAGGACAACTATTAATAAAGACAGACAACACCACAGTTATGTGGTACATAAACAAGCAAGGGGGCACTCATTCTTATCCCCTCTGCAGACAAGCCATGACCTTGTGGGACACAGCTCTAACCTATCAAGTTCATTTGCAAGCACAGTTCCTGCCAGGAAAGAAAAATACTCTGGCAGACGACTTAAGCATAAACATCATGGAGCCCCACGAATGGAAATTAAATCCACAAGTATTCAGCATGATAACAAAAGAATGGGGGTACCCAGACATTGATCTTTTTCCCTCCCCAATGAATTGCCAACTACAGAAATTCTGCACAAGGACTACCACACACAAGCATGGAAAGTGGATGCTCTCTCGTTCAGCAGGAAAAGCCTAAAAGTTTATGCCTTCCCACCACTGCCTCTCCTTTCAAAGGTACTCCTAAAAGCCAGACAAGAAAAGCCACAAATGAACCTGATTGCCCCAGACTGGCCACGCCAGCACTGTACCCAATCTTAAAGAACTTAGCTCAAGGCCCACCATGGATTTTACCTTAAATTCCTCATCTTCTGACGCAACAAAATAATCAGATCCTGCTCAGCCAGCTCAAAACCTTAAACCTGGCTGCATGGCAGATTCCTTAGTCAAGCAGACAACACCTCTCTCTAAAGCTGTTATGGATGTCATTTTGGAGGCCAGGAGGCCTAGCACCAGGAAATCCTATTCAGAAAAGTGGAAGAGATTCTGTGCCTGGAACCAGACTCAAAGCCTTGACCCTCTTGTTCCAAATATTCCTCAGATATTACAATACTTAACTGAGATGCTGGACAAAGGCCTATCCTTTTCATCCATTAAGATCCACGCCTCTGCCATCTCAGCTCATTACAACACAGATCCTCCTATTTTCTCTCATCCATTGCTAAAACAGTACCTCAGAGGGGCTAAAAACATAAGACCGCCCCAAAGAGCACCAACACCAACTTGGGACCTCAATTTTGTCTTGGAAAAACTTACTCTACCTCCTTTTGAGCCAACCAATTCAGCAGAACTAAAATATGTGTCATGGAAAACTGCTCTGCTTGTGGCAATAACCTCAGCATGAAGAGTCTCAGAGTTACAGGCACTAATGGCAGTGAAGCCTTTCATCATTTTTCACCAAGACAGGGTTTCTTTAAGAACAAACCCTTCATTTATGCCAAAGATGGTATCCAGTGTGGCTCTTAACCAAACTATTCATTTGCCAACTTTTTATCCAAATCCCCAGAATAAAGGGGAGAGACTTCTGCATTCATTGGACATACACAGGCAGTTACATTTCTCCTTGGACAAAACAAAAGCTTTCAGGAAAACTGAGCAATTGTTTGTAGCATATGCTGCAGGATCACAGGGAAAGGCAATTTCAAAGCAGACCATTTCAAAGTGGATAGGACACTGTATACGTTTCTGCTACACACAGCATGGGAAAACTGTACTTAGCAACATTAGGCCACATTCCACCAGGGCAACAGCCACTTCAACTGCCTACCTTAGAGGAGTACCTACCAAAGATATCTTGGAAGCTGCAACTTGGAGGTCAGTGCACACCTTTACCAAACATTATCACCTGCCTCCTTATTCTAAAACCAGAGCTGGCTTTGCCACTGCAGTGCTGCGGGGCCTCGTAGCCACCCCAAATCCTCTATAGAACCAGCCACCCAACCTCAGCTTTGGGATTCAACCCAAGTGTAATGACTGTAGCAGTGAAACATGATGAACATAGTACAGTTTTGTACCTACCATAAATGTAGATGTTCGAGTGTCTTCACTGCTTCAGTCCAGGTTACCCTCCCTCCATCCCCTCTTTCTTAGCTGGGACTTATCTACACTTTTCTACCCTATACTACCTATGTGGTGTATTTGCTGGTAACTGTAGTTTTTGGTTTTACTTTTTATGTATGTTTTATTAGCAATATGTATTGCCTACCTATTTGGGGGCACCTGACATCTGGGGCAAGAAAAACTGAAGAAAATGGCGTCAGCTGCATCTTATATACCCCTGGCGCACTGACGTCACGGAAGAAGCGACAGCAACCAACGCCGGACCAAGACTTTGGAACTCTGGCCGACTGCGGGACTGCCTGACGGCAGGATAACCCAAGTGTAATGACTGCAGCAGTGAAGACACTCAAACATCTACATTTATGGTAGGTACAAAAGTGTACTTTGTGTACACTTACCATAAATGTAGATGTTCGAGTGTATTCACTGTTGCAGTCCTGGTTACCCTCCCTCCATCCCCCTTTTTTTCTCTTACTATACTTCTACTTTCTTTTACTATGCTTAAAAGCCTTTTTGGTGTATTTGCTTTTGGTTGGAGGTATATTTTTGTGTTTTTAATTTTATTTGCTCCCCATTTGGGGGGCACCTGACATCTGGGGCAAGAAAAACTGATGTTATGGCATCGGCTGCATGTTTTATACCCCTGACGACCTGACGTCATGGAAGAAGGGACAGCAACTGACACAGGACCCAAGACTTTGTTAATCAAGCCGACTGAGGGAAACCTGCCAGCAGATTACCCAAATGTAATGACTGCAACAGTGAATACACTCGAACATCTACATTTATGGTAAGTGTACACAACTGTACTGTCTGAATTTGCTACAGCAAACAAGGCATTCCAGTTTCAGAAAGAAACAGTTCAAATAAGCAGGCACAATAAGCCTTTAACCAGAAACTCCCAGCTCGGAAGGGCAGAATCTACCCTCTCCTCCCACAAGAGTGGAGACCACACCTTCTTAATGTAAAATAACTGGCCTGAAGCCCAAGTGCTTAAACCAGAGCTAATACCCTCTTAGAATAACACACAGCAAGCCTTCAGTCAGCAACTCCCAACTTAGAAGGATGTAAGCTACCTGTCCTGCCACAACATTGCAGACCACAAACCTTCTTAATGTAAAACAACTGGTCTGAAGCCCAAGTACTTCAACCAAAGGCTTAGAATAGCAGGTGCAATTTAATCAGGCTACTAATAAGCAGTAATAAATGCAACAGAATAAATGCAATAAAGTAGGAAGAAACACAAACACAGTAAAAGCAGATGAATAAAGTGCAATTTTTTTGTATATATAACAATAGAAAATGAGCAAACTGATTTAAGCAAATTACCCAATTACCCAGTACAAAAGCTCAAAACTGAGCCCTGTTCCAGCAGTCTTCAATTAGACAAGTTTTAACTGCACACTCCTGCCACTAGGGGAACCTTCTCCAAAAAAGATGGCCTGGATTAGTGCTCAAGTTATACAAACAAAGCTAGATTCAGCATGCCTGAATCTAGTCTCTGCTACAGCAAACAAGGCGCACCAATTTCAGAAAGAAACAGTTCAAATAAGCAGGCACAATAATCCTTTAACCAATAATTCCCAGCTCAGAAGGGCAGAATCTAACCTCTCCTCCCACAAGAGTGCAGACCACAAACCTTCTTAATGTA